>NW_014555972.1:4960857-5235539 GCF_001313825.1 Dinoponera quadriceps | reverse complement strand
TATGCAAATATGTAAATAGAATATATGTTTATTCTATTAACTTTACACTATTTCTTAATTGTTAGTTCCGGTAAGTACATAGATACGATATTTAATAATATGCTTATTAGAGCCTATAGCCATATGCTTATTAGAGCTTATAACAAATTTGAAACAGCGAATACTATTTTTCTCAAATATATTTCTGAATATGTAGAAAATATATTTCTTTTCTTAGTATATATATGATATCTGAAAATATTACTCAACTCTCTCAGGTTAAAAATAACATGTAATCTAGTTGATCTACAAATTGTGACGTATGTTTACTTCTTAAGCTGATAAAATTTGCAATTTGATCGATTAAAATTCAACAATAAGAATAGAAATAGTAGCTAATTCCCCAACTATCTTTCTCCTGTATATTTTGGTGTCTCCAATACGTTGTAACGAATAACGAGCCTGAAATCAATAATTATCAATATGTTTTTGATAATATGTTTCCGCAATAAGCTCATGTGAAAATATCAAGAAAATTTTTACCAATACCTGCTAAAATTTTTTTATCTACATGTATCCCAGTAAGCAAAATGTTAACAATACGCCAACAGACTCGATCAGAATATTGTGGCAAATCCGACATCAATTGCGTCCGCATTAAGTTCGTGTTCTATCCGCAGAACCTGCCAACATAACCGAACAGCAGATTGACGACAGAAACCGAGCAGAGTCTACTATATATTTGTAATTTAAATACATTTAAATCAAACGGCAGATTCTGTTTGGTTTCTGCCATCAATCTGTCGTTCCATACTCTGTTAACAGATTCTGTTATATTTCTGCTGGAAAACTACCAACAAACTACTAACAAAATTTGTAGCAGACACTTTGCAAAATCTGTTTCCGATGAAATGAAATTGGGCTGTCGGCATACAATCACTAATAAAGTGTAAGATACCACTCATCGTGTATTTATATTTTTCTCAGTAAATTTCTCAGCGCTCAGTATTTTTCTCAGCGCTAATTATATCGACGTCATATATCAGTGTACCACAAACATATTTTGAATATTTTTTATATAACTAATAATGTAATATATCACAAAATACATTTTGCAATTATCATCAGAGAAGATAAAAGAGAAAAAGAAAGAAAATATGCAATGAATAAACTTAACGAATTGCGAAATATATTAATATTGAATCAATTAAAAGTAATAAAGTTATAAAAGTATAATTTTCATTTGTTATTATAACGAAAACAGAAATATACATAACTTATACTAGATAAGTATAAATAAGTGGTAAGTGTCCTCTAAATATATTAATACACTAAAAAAAAACATAAATAAAGATAAAAATAAAACGTAGTCCATTTTCAAGATTACATTTATTTATATCATATTTGCCGTATTAAGTAACTAATGATCACTGTGCACATATATCTGTATTTATCAATATTACGCATTGTGATACAATATCTTTATTAAACAAACTTGTTACTCAGATACGAAAGATGTGAAACAATTACTAGTGTAAATAAACTTATAATTTAAATAATATCATGTGTATAAACATCTCATTCAATAACAAGAATTTATATCACATAAATTGTTGGTCTTACTGCGATATTATTGTAACTATTGAATGCAGCTTTTTCATAGGCACGTTATAAGGCAAATAGTTTAATAAGAATGTCTCAGGCAATCTAGATTTTTCAAGAACTAATTTTATATATTTGGAGTTAAACATATTTCCTTTAATTCGAGACATAAGCACTAAAATTCCATATCGGTAAGTTGAACGAGAATGTATGAAAATTATTACTTGTTGAAAAATCACACAAAGTATCATACGTGGGTCTTTATATTTCTATTTAAAACTTGCTACATGTAAAAGCTGCATAAATGTAGTTCTGTTGATAAAGATATCAAAGATATATAAAGTTCTATATGATGATTTTCTCAGCTTTCAGTTTTATTGAGCTTTAGCTATTATAGTTTATGCTAATTTGACTTTATAGATTGCATGTACATAAAATAGTTTTCAAGGTGTACAGTCCCAGTTGTATATATTCCATTCTTTGTTCTTAACTGACATTAATAAATAGTTAGAAATATTCTCCTCATCAGAATATTTGCATGACAAATACTTGATCAGTAAATAAATAAATTAGGCGGTGCGTTATACTGCTCAATTTTCTCTATATTAAACAAAACGCGTTGTAAGTGTAAAGTTACTTCGAGTAACGTTTGTACCGTTCTAACTAAAGGTGTGCTAAGAAGAATATGTATATAATTATATAAATATCGATGTACAAATATATTCCATTAAAAATTATGTATTAAATGCAACAATCAAGAATGAATTGAAATTATTGTATCTTAAAAAAATATTGATATGAGGACCTTGGATTAACTTTTCTTTCATTTTATTACATATGTATAGTATTTTCCCCAGAAATGTGTGGTTATGCATAAATATAATTAATAAATTATAAATATTATATACGTTCGAAACTGTTATAATACGTTCTAAACTACACTTCGTATTATGACTATGTAGACACAGTAATTTCTCACATATAAATTATGCCTGTAAAATACATATACTACAAAAAATATGTAGACATCATTAACTGTACGCACCTGTAAAATGCCCAATTATTATGCATGTATTGTTAGAAATTCGACAATATATTTCATTACGTGACTTGAGATTCATTAATGGGTCTCGATTTTGTTATATGGAATTTATACGTTAATATTATGTATATTAATATAACGAAACGACAAGTCAGATCTGAATATAAAAAGATAAAAAGAAGAAAGTGATGTTATGAATAATTTGAAAATATTATGTATAATGTTCATTAAGCACATGCTGTAACTGATATAATCTTCCCACTATATATTTATATACAGATATAATACACATGCATATATACTGTGCATATGGAAAACCTGACATTACGTATGCACCATGATATTTAGAAGTATTTAGAGATTTAATGTCAGTTAAGATCCTTACACTTTTCAATAACATTTTCAACGATAAAATCTAATGAAATCATAAAATAAAAAAACAATTTTGAAAACGATTGTAATGTCAAGCTTTTAGATGTCGTTTATCTACCGAATTCTTCACTTTTCATTGGGACGGTGATTCCTATACGTATTTACGAGATGTGTGTATGTATATGTATTCAATGCCAGAATTGGTAGCCATTACCGCATTTGCTACTTTGCTTATCTTAGTTATATTTTATGCAAATACTTGATGTATCACACAGAATTCATTAATATATCTATAGTATCTATTGTAAACACAAGAAAATAATTAGCAAAATTTAGTGAAAAATTGTTGTTTACCAAATGATGCTATTGTGTAAAAATATCAATTATTTTGTCGATATTCCATCAGTTCTATATATAAGTACGATTAAAACAAATATATTACTTACAGTCTTATTATACACAGAGATAATCAAGAGAATGTTTACAGTTGGTAGTTTTAATAATTCAAGACAAATTCATAACTGAAGATTTTTATAGTTTAATTTATAAGAAAATATAAATCAAATCACTATAACAATATCTATAAATTCATTAAATTTACTTATATTACTACTTTATGTGTTTATTTATCGTCTATTATATAATATTTAAAAAATATTATGAAATATAATTAAGTACTTGAACGATTAAATACTTAAATAATTAGATTTCATATAATGAAATCTCTTTGAATATCTCTATCATATAAATAATTAAGATTCTATTGTTTTGTATTCATTGATTTCTTTTGTTAAATATAATAACTTTAAATATAAAACTTGCTTATATAATAATTTTTTGTAGCATGTAATCATTCTCTTCATTGATTTTCTCTTTATTTATTATGTTTTGCGTCTTAGAATATTATGCAGTAATGAAATATGATTAATAATAGATATATAATTAATCCGTACCAAAGTATTTCTGTCCAAAATGATTCGGTGCGACGGTATGGATCTCTGACGTTAAGATCTTCATCTGTAAAAAAAAAAAGGAGAACATTAAATATATTTAAATGTTAGAAATAATACACATTGTTAAATATCTTAAACGTAATATTTGATATCACACGTATATAAATACATGGCAAAAGTTACCTTAGGAAAGGCAGTGACTAGAGATTTGGCTGCAATTGGCGTACAAAACAAATTTGATAGGATAATATTTTCTTCGAGCACGTTATGTTCTTTTAATACAGCTATAGCTTTGATGACAGTGTTTCCAGTGCCTATGTGTATATATGATAAATATATATTTTTATCCTCTTATCTTCAATGTATAAACAGATAAAATTTACTTATTAGGATATATTTATCAATACTTACTCATTATTGGATACATCAACAAAACTTTCCTCTCCGATATATCATCAGGGAATTTAGCGTAAACTACTCTAGCCTCATGTGTATCTGCATTACTTTCAACTAAGATCTTACCAATTCTGATACTACGACAGCAGTCTCTAAGACCCTACAAAAATATTAATTACACATATATTTATATAAATAAATATTTTATATGAGTTTGGTATATTTAGCCTTAAAAAAAATTATCTCATACCTGTTCCATAGCTTCTCCGCTTCTAACTATGGATACACCACAATTTCCCTTCTGATACTTTAAACCTTTGTATTGAGCACCAGTTGGAGTTGTTACTACGCATTTTGAAAAAGGTAGTTGGTTCAAACTTTCTTCAATAACCAACCTGATCTAAAATATTTTAAAAAAAGAAATCCATGTATCACAGCTCTTATTCTTATATTTCATAGACAGTTAATAATTGTTGCACACACATGTGTGACAATTACTTGGATTCTTTTCAGACATCTGTCTAGATATCTTTATTCAAACAAATAATTTTATTACAATATATTCATACATATCATGATGTTAAACGTGTCTTACCAGACGATCAGCATAGAACTTGAAATCACTCCTTGTGGTATTCCTATAAAATATGGGTACATTGTGTCTATTAACAAATAATACATGCCAATCCTTTTGCTATCAATCTCTAGTACCTCATGATTTATACATGCTTGTATATAATTATTTCGATACATACATGCATGTAAATATGAATTAAACACGATGAGTATCTAGAACTTTTTCTTGCTAACGAGCAATTATGTGTAATTCAAGTGAAACCATGTGTGTGAAACGCATTTACTTCTGGCTACGAATTAACACTAACGTAGAAAATATTCCGTTCATTGAGGCAGACATTGTACTACTTACTTGTCTCTTAAAATGGTTTGTAACTCTTTCACTTGGTTGTTACAAGGCAGGATCTTGAGATTTGCTCCGTATTCGTCAACGAAGTCCTGGTTGTCGTTTAGCATGTTCTTCGTCGCGTTGTCCGTGCTTCCCATGATGGATGCACGGCACCACGTGTTTGGTAATTAGGAAACACCGGGAACGACTAGATACGACCGAGGGGAGAAATTGATTCAGGTTACTTTATCATTGTCCGCAAATCACTTGCACGCGACAGCAAGCGGTCGTACAGCACAGTCACGTGACAGTCTCAACCGCGGTGAATTTTTGAACGAGATCATCCGAATAATTTCAATACAATAATCAACACACGCGATTATCGGCCACCACTCGATGACATTTGTTCGTTCTGACATTGGGGCTATCTCGAACATTTTATGCGCTTTGAATTGCAAAGTTTTCTTGATAAATAAACTTGATTAATAAGCCACCGTCAAAGCGGCGAATCAGAGCGCAGGCGCGTCTCCCGTGCGCATCGATACATCGAACATCTCAGTCGCAGTGAATTCGGTCATTTATGAAGCGCAACACGACGTCGTATTCGAAATCCGTCTCGTATCTTCCGACTACCTAGACTTGTCCGTGATCTCACGCGCGATCTCCCTGTCGCTGGGAGTCTCGCGCGTGTGCTGCGAGAAAATATCGCCGGGCGACCGGTCGAAAGCGAGTATCTCGCGCTCGTCGGGAGCGTCGACCGTTAACCGCGTTACGACGACCGGTGGCTTGAGTCGTTCCAACCCACCGGGAGTCTCCGGAGCATCGTCGTCGGGAATGTCGCGTGTCCCGCGCGTTTCTCGCGGCGAAATATCACGAAATAGCCGTCGATAATGTCTAACACACACCTTCGCAAAGTGGGGTGGTCGGGAACGCCGACTGCATAATGGCGGTTAAAATCGCGAGATTCAAATCGCAGCCGCTTGCGTTGCCGAGTCGCCGCGAAGATGCGCGCGTGAAATTTCGCCGAGAGTGAGCTTAACGTGTGTTTCGCGGCGATATGTCGCCGGGGTAACGCGGAAAATGGATATCAGTGAAAGGAAAACAAAGCATCACGGGCATCGTGGCGATTAGGAGTACAAATGGCCGCGTAGTACGCCCTTCATACTGCCGGAAGGAAAATCTCCGAGTGAGTGACGGTAATATGTATATTGCATGTGCAACACCTGCGCGAATTCTGAGAGAAAAAGAAATGGAAAGCAAAATGAAAGTCGTTTGGGAGGACGATATATTACAAGGAATATATCGTTTCTTTTTGTAAAAAGTTTTTTTTTTCTTTTATTTCGTAATGATAATTCGTGTTGTATGTATAAAACTACTTTCTAATTGTGTTCGTGTGAATAGCTATCCTCCTCTACATCGGGAACGAAATATTCTCAGCAGTAACGTGTCACGGGCTTGTCTTTTTCTGTCGCGATTCAACTAGATCAGTAGTGTTCGAAGTAGCTTGATGCCGAATGCGTTTCTCACTGTTCACACATGTTCACAAGCAAAATCGTCTCTCGTCTGGCATGTGACGAATTATTCGTTCGTTACGTGAAGCGTAAATTATCATACGCCGAGCGAGAGCACGTTTATTCTAACAATATCGAGTCGTGCGATTTTCGCGGGACTGCCGAGCTAGTTGACGAGTAAGAACTCCGACGGTATCCTCTTTCGTTTCCCCCTGATAAAATTTCTCGCTCTGTATATTCAATAATATATCGATAAGAAATACTATACGTTGAGTATCCACAATATTATCTCTAGGATACGGTCTGTTTAATATTACACTGCTGTTTGGCCCTTACGTCCGGTGTTACCCTTGCCGTTTATACTTACAACCTTCTTTCTTACAACGTGTACATCTCTGTATATATATATATTTATATATATATATATATATATATATATATATTTATTTATATAATATAATTGTCATTGCAGTCTGTCGTATTTAAGCTCTTCGTATATCGTATATATTATCCGATTCGTTTTCGCACAGCTTCCTCCGAATATTGTCATGATTGGCAAAAAGATTTCTCGTCGAATCTTCGTAATTGTTATATAACAAACGCGGAGTATCGTCACTCGCGACGACATCGTGTTACACCGTAAACGGAAGACTATATCCATTGAGTAGTATCCTTTCTTGATGATAGTTGTTGGGAAAAAAAAAAACTGAATCGTCGCGATTAGAGTAGGAGTGTCTCTCTACGGGCTAGCTTTTCTCGCACACAACAAAATCAAGCAGGTTCTTTTATCGCGTGTCACCACACACAAATGAGGACAATTATATCACTGAGCTACAGCAGAAGTGTCTCGTTAAAAAGTATATAGAAATAGCTTTTGTCAAACATAAACATAGAATAGTCACTTTGTTTTTAACAGGCAAATATTTATCTTCTTGTAATTCTACTTCGCTTAAGTCGACTTTTATATGCTTTATTACAAGTGTATCATCATTCATCGCACGCTCTCGCTTTCTCTCGCTCTTTCTTTCCTCCGCTCTCGTTTCTGCCTCACACGCATTCCGCACACGCACTCGTCACAACAAAATATGATTCTTTCTCTTTATATTTACAGCGTTACTTTCGTTGCATCTATAAGTAAATATAATCAAACTAAGCATCTGCTTTGAAACATTTTAATACCAATCCGATAATGAGTCATCCAAAATACTGGCTAACGTTTTGTTTTTGTTACATTATCGCTATTATTGTGTATGATGAGATGTACAGGCTATTATCGGCGACCTCAGTATTTTACAAATGTTTCTAATGAGTTTTTGGAAAGGAAATTATATTCTTGGTAGTTTCGCGAATGATATGTGTGCGCATATACATCGAGGGGATGATAAGTTATTTTCTAATAAAATAGGTAGAAATTGTGGGAAGACGGTGTTCTTATAAGTTATCTTTATATTAAGTATTGCGAATCAGCAAGTATTTTTAAGTGCCTCAGGATATCCCTTAGATATTTTCCACAGGTCATTGTCAACAAACAAAAAGATACTAAGCGACTGTAGTAAAAAGAACAATGTGCTAATATATGACAGTCTCATTAAAGTACCAACGACAGAGATCAATGTGTTCGTTTCACGCGCAAGCTTATAGCTGCATCTTTCAAGTTACATTTATAATGCATTTCTTTCAAAATAAGCATTCTCATTTTCGTAATTGCAAATGTCTCATGATATATTCTCCACGCATACGATAAAAAAGAATCAATATTATATCGCGTATGCGAATTTAACAAAAATTCTATAGACAAATCGAGCTTTTTAAAATCACATTTTCTCTAATAACAGTATGTATTAATGGTCCATATTGTGTCCGAGAGAGATGTTTGAAAATAAAATAATAATTAACAGTAAAATTATAATTAAGGCTTTCGACTATTCGACTATTCGCGATTGTCTTTGTTTGATGACGTCAGAAGCGAGAAAACGCATACCGAGAATTTTTGCATCACACAAACAAATTATTGAAATAAAAAAGATATATCAATAAAATATCAACAATCAATAAATAGTCGTAAAATTAACATTGACGAAATCGTCGTAAAATTAACATTGACAAAATCATAAGAAAAGAGGTTAGCAAGAGAAGTTCCATATCAAGTTAATTTTACAACTATTTATTGATTGTATGAGTCAAAAATGTCATTTTGCGGCTATATTCTTTTCTTTGAACATATAAACGCAAGAATTTTGGACATACGTTTCTTCGCTTCTGACATTATCAAACAAAAACAGTTGTAGCGAATAGTCATGAGCTTTAATAGTTCATATTGTTCCAGAAAATGTCCGAAAATAAAATAATAATTAACAATAAAATTATAATTAATATTGACAAACTGGCTAATTTTAATAGCTTTAAGGTCATTACAGATAATAAATATGTTCTTATCGATATTAGCATAAAATTTAACAAAGTATAAAATTTAATAAAAGTTTCCCAGCAAATATATTGAAAGAAACGCAAACCAATATCTTCTCAAAATTATACTTTGATCGTATATAATATGCAAAAAATATATATTTTTAATATATTTATAAATGCGTAAACAATATATCCTCCTTAGTCCCTTTGTGCAGCCAGCTGAACAAAGTTTCGAGTTGCCATAATAGAAAAAATATCTACTTTGGTATTTATTTGTATCTCATGATTTTTTATAGTCAATTTTTGTTTCTTTTTTTTTTTATACAGTACAATACAAAATGCATCTGGAGATAGTACATTTTTCCCTCGAGACTGAGGAGGGTATAGGTCGATTTATTATTTAAAAATTTGCATATTCCTTCCTAAGAATAAAAATATATAAAATAATTTCTATTAAAAAAAAAAAACGGAAGAGCAATATCAGCCGATTCTTTCCTCTAGAAGACATATTTACAGAAAAGATAGCAGCTATACGTATTGCTGACATCACCTAGGAAATTTCTGCGATGTTCGTGCCAATTGAAACTTATAAAATTTTCGTTTCCATTGGCGAGCTGTTAAAACATATAAAGAGAATAAAAAATGTATTTTGTGTGATCGATAGAAACCACGTATTCTATGGACGATATTCTAACTAAGCATATTAACTAATTATTCCATGATTAACTGCTCTATAAGTAGATAATTGGTCGACTGATGTTTTAAGTTTTAAGTACACTTTCATAACCGGGATTATAAGGCATGGCTATGCTCTGTTCTTAAGTAAGCGCAGAACGATACGAAATACTGGTTGTTCTATTATAATCGTTATTAGAGGTCAACTCTGTCTAGATAGAATCGCGCCTGCTACTGTAAAGCTCGCGCTCGAATAGATTACATTCGCCTACTATTATAGAATTTTAGCATTTTGATACCGTTTGATACCATCTCCGTATTATACATCGCTTATCATTGTAAAAGTAAATGCTCTCGTGTCTCCGTCAATTATACTTTCAGTCTCATTTGCATTTACATGTACACTGAATTTACGGTTTCAGCATACCATACCGTATATAGGCCGCTTCGAAATTCGTTTGTTTAAAAAAAAAAAGAAAAAAAACAAAGAACAGGAATGCGACACGCACGACCTGTATGGAAGCGTATTCCGGTGTAAAAGGAAAGTTCTTTTTATTATTACCGGGCTGATACGCCCTAATTATGGCTGCGATCCGAAAGTGCTGACAGTATTGACAATGTTGATGGTGCCACTTACGTTCATAACTATAGCCTAGCCTACATATAGTAGTTATATAACATACATATGTAGTTAATGAACGTTTGCGATACATGTTCCGTCGGCAGAAGCAGTTGAAAGTACTGTCAGCACAGTCAATTTCGAAATACAGCCTACGAAGAATGCAGTCCCCTCACCAAGTGCTAATGTCATTATGGACCTTACATCTGCCGTTTTCTCTTCTCTAATCAGTTTACTCTGCGATTATCTATTATATCCGATTCCCTAAGCTTATGGACCCTATAAGCGTGGAATCTGGAAAGAGACAAGTCTAATTTCAATCTAATCCGTTTGTATACTCATATAGCATTTTTCACAACGGTTGTCTTGAAACTTTGACGGTCGTTGTCGCGTCATAACTTCATTTTGCTGGCGATTATAGCCTTATCAGAAAATATTTACTCATAATAACAGTCTATAATTGTAATAATGTAAAGGTTATATATAAAAATAGATTTATACATTTTTATACATATATAAGTAAGAAAGCTGTTTATGAAATTTGCTGACGACAAGCAGAAAATTGTACTCGATAAAGCCACATCATTTTGACATAATAACATGTTACTTAGCTTATTTGTTACTAAACTTACGGCATTGTTCATTTCGTTGATAATTTAGTGATCTCCCCTCAACAACTCCATTAGAAGGTTAAACGAGCTGCCTTCGCCCTCGGCGCGTTTTTCACTGAGCAATTCTTTCCCCACTTGGCATGTTCTTTGTAGATCTGGAATTCTCAATAGTAATTCGCCAAACTTAGCGGGCATCTCCGGATACCTCGCGATTGTATACTGCTGCAGTGCTTGAAGGGCTTTCTCCTGAGAAGCTCTGACCTTCTCAGGCTCTTTTAGCTCGCTTGTGTCGGAGGTTAACAGCACGATCACCTGTTAATTTGAGAGAAGAAGCATTAGATTAAGATACATTCGCCATCGATGATACTGTGATTATCACGAGACTCGCCTTCATTGCGACGTATTCGTACTGGTCTACTCTCAGCCTTCGCAGATTGTTGGTGAAAGCGAGCATCCTCTCGATGCAGGTCGCTAAACCAAGCTGCCTCGCTTGTTCTAGAGTAATCGACTTGCCGAGAGACACTCTTATCTCACCGGGAGTGCTCATGCTGCGAAAGCAGCATGAGAAAAGTAGCAATTCGCACCAGGAGTTGATCAACAGGCAAATTTGATCGTCGATCGAGATATTCTTGAAGAGCGGCAGACTCTTGCACCACTTGACTATCTTGTAGAGCCGATGATCCGCGATGTTGCACAGATTGGACACTTGCGAGTCCGAGTGTTGCGTCGAATTGCTGCTGCAGTTACTGCCGAGCTGAGGATTGCTATTGTTCGCGGTATTACTGTTCGTGGAGCGTTGATCGGGCGCCCCGGCGGAGGGCGAGACGCCGGTAGGACACGTAGTCGCCGAGTCTCCCCTTCTGTTGTTAGCGTCGACGTTGCCGAAATCGTTCGACGAGCATTCCACCGCGCCTCCGGCGCCGATACCAGTGGCGGCAGTGCCGGTCGACCCACTTCCAGGCCCACCGAGTAACATACCGTCACTACCAGCGGAGTTTCTCACGATGTTTCCAGCGGACACACCGCCACCGCTTATCCGGTCGTTGTCGTTGTAATGCCAGAGGTGCTCCACGTCCATGATATCTTGCAAGAGCTGCGGCACCACCTGCATCTTGTGAGAATGATTCGAATGATGTCGAACGGGATAATGGTGTTCGCTGCCAGCCGGCGCCGGACTGCAATTGCCGGCCGTAGTGAGCTTCTCGCCGGTCATACCGCCGGCAGGACTGCCAACGAGATTCGCCGGTAAGGTGTACGTGCATTGATAAGTGCTCCTACCACCTCTGGTACGATCCTCCCTGATCGCCTCGAGCTTCATACCCATGTTGAGGCACTTGTCGAAGCGGCAGGCTGGGCACTTCTTCCTTGTGGCCACGGTGACCGGGCAACCTGCGCCTCTAAGGCACACATAGTTCTTGCGATTCTGGACGGTGCGCTTGAAGAAGCCCTTACACGACTCGCACGAGAAGATGCCGTAGTGAAAACCGCTTATCTTGTCGCCGCAGATCGGGCAGGGGCTGTTGATCAGTTGCTGCCTGGTGGAGATGCCAGACGGCGCAGACGGTATCCTACAGTCCTCCTGATCCTCCGTGGCCGCATGTCCATCCGAGGACAGCTCGGACCCTGGTACAGAGGAGGACGAGTAATGATGACCCGTGACTGCGGATGACGCCGGCAGATGAAGCGGGCTACCTTGCGCCACCTGATGCTGATGATGCTGCGAGTGCGAGTGCGGATGTCGCGGCTGCTGGACGGGTGAATGAGTGGGCGGGCTGAGCGAGCCGTAGCTGTAGCAGCTGCTGGACGCGTCCGAGTTGTTTCTCGAGAGCGAGTGCGACAGCGAGAGGGACAGCGAGGAGGTCGAATTGTTGAAGCTGTGCCGGGAGAGCGACAACGACGAGGAGGGTATCGGGCTGCCCGCGCCTAAGGCGGAATGTCGCGCCGCGTGAGGACTCTGTGTCGGCGAGCTGAAGACGCTATAAGCGGAATGAATGGCGGAATCCGGCGACGGCACCTACCGACATTTTGGCAAGTTAGAACGTGCGAAACGTGATGAAATATCCCGACGAACTGGACGGATGAAATATCCCGACGGGCTTCGTACGGTCGACGTGTCGGCTTACCTGCGATCTGGTGTGACTGTGTTTCGTCAGATGATGCCGCGGATTCAGAACGGGACTGTGATTAGGCGTCGAACTGTTGTATCCGCCGAGGAGTTTACCTACGAGAAGTGGTAGATCGTTTTGCTGAGTCTGTTCGAGAGTCTCAATAGCCCGCTGTTGTTGCTGTTGTTGCTGCAATTGTTGATTGTGTGTCATGGGCAGCCCGGCGTCGTGAAAGGATCCTATTGTGAAACCCGTGCTGGATCGAAAATCCGGCTCCGATTTGATCTGAAACTTCTGCTCCATAGGCTCGGGACTCGTGCTGCACACTTGTACCCCTTCCATGGAGATTTCTTTATGATCGTCCTGAAATTGAATAGCAGTATCGATCAAGGCTCGAAAATACACGTAACGCCGTTATCTTTTTTTCACTAACAATTCGGCATTGTTGTTCTTTCATTAATAACGATAATGGTAACGCAATTATATTTCGTTGGATAATGAGTTATTCGACTTTTTTTTCTCAATGAGTAACGATGACGAGTTATTTTTACAAGAGTAAGCTTCGTAAGCTCAGTGTCATTAACTTTTTCCAATTCCGGTATCGATGCGACCGAAGATAAATCCTCCGCTTTCTAAGCGAGAATCCCTCGTCAGAGCACGCTCTCGTTTTCTCGAAATTTGTGTTTGTTCTCTCACAAGGCAGAAATCCTACCTGATCGGTAATCGTATTGGAAGACATTTCTTGGTCCGACAGTTCCCCCTCCCACGACATGGGTCTCTCAGGTTGCTGTTGTGAGTTGTCATTGCCGTCGCAGCATCCACCACCGTCACCGTTCACGTCCCCGTCACCAATCTTGTCGCCGTTCTGGTTACCGGACACGTCACGTTTCTTCTTTGAACGTAGATTGACGCCTCGGAAGTCGATTTTGCTGATCTCGCCGTCGCTATCCTCGGGATCGTCGATGTCCGCCGTGTTCGCGGCCAGAATGCCGATCCCGATGTTGTGCGGCCCAGCGTTCGCGCATAACCCGGATGTCGGGACGGCGTTTGTGTTTCCACATCCCAATACGGAAGTCGATACTACCGACACCGTCACACCATTCTGTCCTCCCAGATATTTACATACTCCTTTATCTGAAATTATAGGCGGATAAGTCATTTATTCTTCATCTCCTGGATTATGCGTGTGATTTATCAATATAAATAATAGGAATCAAATGGATAGCAAAATTATCATCTCTGATCAATTTCAAGTAGAAAGTAGATTTTACTTAAACAAAATTATAATTTAAGGCATAGCTCCAAAGATGTGTTATGTTAAAAATTAAAAAGTCTCTAAATAATAACCTTCCTCGACACTTTCGTTAAGGAAAAAATTACTTCTAGTATGAAGAATCTCCCTATACACTCTATATTTTAGGTTACTCCGTATATCATATCAGGGATTATCCGAAGAGAAATAAAGTGACGTTCGCCATGTTAAAGGAATCTCTCGCGGCCTCGGGGTCGGAATAATTACCATCGTGCATCTCTTGACTGGGGGGTACGTTAATAGTCGTGATGGATACGTTTTTCTCCGTCTCCGTCGAACGGGTCGGGCTCATCGTGCAGGATACACCGATGCAAGACGAGGGGCAACAGGTCGCGGACGAGATGGTCGAGGTGGAGGAGCTCGTCGCGGACGAGCTGGCGCAGGAAACAGAGACGGACGAGGAACCTGCCGCCGGAGTGGAGGTCGACGAGTTCGACGAAACGGCCGCCGTTGACTTCCAGGTCTGCGTGGACGGCCACCAGCCGCCGTCCGATCCGGGCCCTGGTCCTGGGCCCTCGCTGGGCCCGTTTTGCTCCGACATTCTCAGCTGGTCGCGCTGCTGCGCACTGCTCGTGATAGGACTCGCGGCCTCTTGATCTCCGCGAAAGCGTACAGCATCCTTACGGCGGACCCCTCCTGTTCACACGCCGCCGCGGATTATCGGGAACTGCGTGTTGTGCACGACCGATACCGATCTCTTCACGTTTCCCCCGAGTCGCTGAAAAATAAAGAAGAAGGAGACTCGTAGCATCTTCATTCCGTTTTCCCTTCATTATGTTGACGCGAAAAAAAGTATCGAGAAAAGCCAATGAAACGTATGACGGCCTCAATAAAGTAACATTCGGTGGTGAACAAACGCGAGCCAAAACTTATATGAATTCACGCGTTGTTCTTCGTTTCCGAAACGTCCCTCTCGAATTTCAGCGGAATGGTGAATTTGAACTTAGGAATGTAATAGTGCAATCAGAGTAAACTCAACGACACTGAAGATGTATCATTAAGATTTATTCATACGTTTCGCGGCCTTCATTTGGACTTTCCTCAAGGGAACTAAACATCGTATCAGGTATCAGAGTCGGGACGCAAAAGCAAAGTGACCACAAATAGAAGTCATCAGCATAAACAAGCAAAAACAAATCGACTGTCCAGGCACATCTGACGAGCTTAATAGAATATATATGATTCGATGGTCCCGCAACGACAACATTGTGCTAAATTAAAATTAAATTGCAGTCTATAATCAATGTCGATAAATGAGCGCTTTAGTTTGATTATCTGCTGTAAGGTGTTATTTCTCTTTTATAAATACATGCAAATAAGTACAAAATGCACACACCAAGCATGATAAAAATTCGAGCGTGCGCGCGAAGCAAACTCTGTCGGCGCAAAAAACCCGCGGGGCGCAAAGGGTTAGCTCGTGTATCGAGGAGCTTCTCGTGCGATCGTTCACCGAAAATCCAGCCGTGCGTTTAGACAGGCACGATCTCGCGAACGCTGACACACAGTCGAGTCTTTCCCGCAAGGTTACGCCGATGGTCGTGCCGCAAGGCCGGCCCACTTCCGGTCCCGCGGAACCGCCGAACGACCTTCGCGCGGAAACGCACACGTTCACTCACGCCCGCACATGGTGCGAACGCGTGCGAGACGAGTGCTCGGCAGTGGTTCGCGATTCCGCTTGGATTTTTCAGAATCAGTTCTATTTCTTGCTTCTCCTCTTCCTCTTCTTCCTTTTGCGGCCCCAATTACTCGATTCCAGGCTCAGCTTCTTCTTCCCGTATTGCGCGGAAGTTGAATTTTTGCAAGAGACAACATTTTCATACGATTGTCTCGACACCCTATTCTTCGAGGAATCGATGCTCTTTCGAGGAAAATCGGTACAATGGGTCTCAGTAAGCTTTTATTTGCGGAGTTTTGTGAAAATGAGGAGCAAATCTATGAAATCTCTTCCGTTTTATTTAGCGGAAATTGATTATAATATATTCTGTAAAGAAGTCTATGGTAATATGTGCCGTAAAATGTGCGAGAAAGATTACACCTCGAAATAAACCCAACTTTAACCGAGTGTATCGCGTACTTAATATTCAGTGATATATTCCAAGATATAATTATATCATGATAATCATATATAATAGAAACAGCAAAGCATCGGATAGAAAATAGTAGCGAGTGCAGCCGCTCGATTTCCGTTGCTGGATTTTCATATCGTGGAATCTCTGGTAGCTCACACTGTGCGCGCGCGAGCGCGTGCGTTCTCGCAACGGTAAAATAGCGGCCGGTATTTCATACTTTTTGGACATGTCGTTGCGGAAACTACGGGGATTTATCACTCCGATCTGCCGTACGCGCGAGTCTTTGCTAGCCGAGCGTGTTGCAAAATATGCGTTCATCTAGGTCACACGCTCTGAAGCGTAAACTGCTCGGATAATTAAAATCATTTACGTGCGGCGTACGGATAAGCCGGAGGCGCGTTATTCGCGAGAACCGCGGGCTCCATTAATGATTAACACCTCCCAGTTCCCGCGTCATGCTCGCGGAAGCAGGCAGGTAACGCTAAAAATAAACGAGAGAGCCGCTCTCTCTCTCTCGTCCGCTCGATATACATATATATATATTAATACGCCGACTTATTCACCAAAGGTAAATAATCGTGAGAGATCACGAGCTGCGCAAGACTGCACGGGGAATATACCGTAGCGTCGCTCGGCGTTATTTCACGCATCATAACGCAGCCGCTATCTCGCGGCCGGACGGCGCTCACGGACGTGCACCTCGTTCGCGGTGTGCACGGGAATGCACGTCTGTCAGCTCGTGCGCTCTCTGAGAATCCACCCGTCTCCGCTCCCAGACTCTCTCACTGGACTAGTTTACCGCCGGGCAACGAAATGCAGCCGCTCGCACGGTGCGCGTCTCGGTGCGAAGAGCGGCGTAACGACAGCGTTTTAGTTACGAGCGGAACGCGGAGCTCCGAGAGGGGTCGAGAGCATATCGGGACCGGTGTGTACGGTCTCGTCGCGGCGCGATACCGCGCGGAGTGTCGTCCTCTGGCACCCGTCTCGCCTCACCCACCTACCTGCGTACGTACGGCAGGTAGGTAGCTCTCCTCGCATACCGGCCCCGCTGCGGTCTACGTTTTCGAAAACGAGCGTACACACCGGGGGGAGAGCCCGGAACGACGCTCTCCTCTCCTTCCTGTCTCGCCCTCTCGGTGCCTCCCGGTGCGGAAGGTGAAGAGCGATTTGGGCAGGATAAAGGCCCGATGGTCTGCGGTCGCACACGTGACGAGCAGTCACGACGCTACGTCCCTCTCTCTCTCTCTTTCCGCTCGTTTCTCCGTCTCCCTCGCGCTCGGAGCAACTCTCGCGTGGAGACGAGCCGAGAACGCGAGCGCGATAGTTACGACGCCGGCGACGACGTCGGCGGTAAGTTCAAGGCCCTCCGCGACCGCCCTACCCGGCTCCTATGCACCTTCGGGGTCACGTGACGCGGCTCAAGGTCTTCTCTCCCCACCACGGGAGTGTCGAGTTGAGTCGGGCCAGACCGGGCCGGGGCAAGCCGGGCCACGCCATGGTTGCACCGGTGCAACGCTATCGCGCTCCTCTCCGACCGCCGCCGTTGCCGACGCGATCGCAACCGTCGTTTCACGTCGTCGGCACGGCGACCAGGCGGCTAGCCGTGGGTGACGACAAACGATGACTACGACGATGGAATCTCGGTGCCGTCTCCTCCTCCTCCTTCCCTCTTCTCTTTCTTCTTCTCCTTCTGCTCCCCTACCTCTCTCTCCCTCTGCTCCTCCTTATTCTTGTGCATCGAGATACGGACTCGGGTCAGTGACATCGCGTAAGGACGGTCGGAGGAAGCGTCGGCTCGCGGAGAGTCGAGAAAAACGCCGCGACGGGCTCCCTTGGCCCATCGCCGCCGCCACTTCGACAGGTAGGCGCACGAACGATCGCAGTGCGGAGGAGCCGCTTTGACGTCTTTTGTGCCCTTTACACGTTGCTTTGTTGCGGCGGGCTCGTTTGTAGCCGGCGGCCTCGACGAGGGGGGAGACGAGCGGTGCCATTAGCGAATCTCTTTAAATACGCGACATATAGCGGTACGCGATATCGCAGATGAAGCCGCGCTGCTTTCTTTTTGTTCCCACTTGTTCCCGTCGCTTTCCGCGAAGCCGAGTTCCTCACGCGAGCAGGTAACTGCGATAAGAGCGAGATTCGGATTTCCTCCTCACGGTCAGTCTCGTTAATGTCGCAAGAGAACAGAAAAGTGAGTCACAATGCGGGAGGAACAACACGGCCCGCAAAATGTAGGTAGTGAAATCCGGGCTTGGTCAACTCCCACACGCGCGCGTTCTTCCGTAAGCGGATTTTCTGCCCCGCGTGCTCTCTCTTGCACTTCGCGTCTTTTCTTTCTCTCTCTTTTTCACGGCGAATCAGCAGCAGACTCGTTATAAAACGTGCAAGTTGTCTGTGGGATCCCCTCGACTCGTACGATATCCGTTCCGTCTGACATAGCAGACGAACGCGGACAAAGCATCGTCCTCTGCGTCACGATAACGCGATCGGGCTTTATCAAACACAAAGTGATAGTCCACGTGTCATACCATCGAAGAATGTTGACGGGAACGTGCTGTTTCTAACCCTTCAATAATATCAAATAGAAGACAAAAAATATTAATTGGTTTAATATTTATAGCATAAATAACGTAGGGTGTAATTTATACCCTAAGCGTCCGTAAATGTTTCAAATTTTTACGCGCCACTGAAGGGTTAAAAACGGAGCACTTAACAACGAGATAATTTCTCCAATTTCCCAAACGTTACGTCGTATCAAGTATCCACAATCATCGAAACATATAGTTGTTGATAATAATTAATCATCAAATGCTGACACAAAGGAAGGAATTATATTTTTATAGTCTAAGGTTAATAATTTCTAAACAAGAAGCTTGTATAATAATTGTACATAATAATTCTTGTAAAATATCAGCCACGAATTAAATATGAGGAACGAACCGAGTTACAAATTTACGTATGAGGTGTTAACGAAAACACGTTTCTCCTATACAGAAAAAAATCGTCTTAAATCAATGATGGATATTACAGCAAGACTATTACAATACTCTTAGAAAATTTTTAGTCTTGGTTTGAGTGCAAGTAATATTTGCATCGATACAAATTCAATAAAATCAACATAAAAAATCTTCTGATATTCTTGCTCATATATGAGAATATCTATCATTGATTTAAGACAAATCTTTTTTTTCGTGTACATACGAGCAACAAGTAACACAGAGAGACCGCTTGGCGGATGTAAAAAAAAAATGGTGAAAAACGAGCTGCGACAGGCGGATCAGCGCATCTGAAACGTGTACAAAAGCGCGACGAGCCTTATTCGCATTTTATCGCGATGCAACGCGAACCTTCGGCAGCGCCGCGAGCCGTCGTTAACCCCTTTCCGCCGTGAAGTCTAACGACAGCCGTTTTCTTTTAGAACTCGCGAGACTCTCAAGCGCGTAAGGTTATTTACCGTCGAAAGCCTTTAGTCAATGACCGTTCGATCGGTGCCGTTTCTTGACATCGGCGCGACAGTGGTTGCACGCGCAGCCGCTGGGCTTCCTCGTATCTTGACACGAGCTGCAGGCAGGCGGCATGGCAGGTGACGCGGAAGAGGGATCGACGACCTACGGAGTATACGGCGGCTCTATTTTAAGCGGGTCGCGAACAGAGTCCCCGATCGGCAGCCCCGCGGAATGACCGTGAAAGACGCGACGCTCCGCGCCGCCGTTTGTCTCTCCCACCGGAGAACTCTGTTACGTTATAGACCGCTCCTCGTGGCCGTCGACGAGGAAACGCGCCGGCCAAGTGTAACATTCGCGTGCAACGAGCTGGCATGCCAGAATCGTGATTGCTCACGCGCCATAGTCCCTCGGACTATCGAGCAATTTTTGCGGCTGGTCATCGTACGGGTCTCGGATGTTACGAGCCTACCGCTCGTTTCACGCGATATTAACTCGAAGTTATTATTGATCTTAAAACCGGGAAATTCTCAATGAACATTAGGCAACGGTGGGAAATTTAGAGGAGAAACCCGACGAAATCCGCGTGTGTGCGAAGTGCTGGCGTCTCACTTCGTGGAAAGTCACGAAATGTTCCGGCTTCCTTTTTAATAGTTATAGAGTTCCTGATAGGTTAAACGAATAGTTTCTGCTCGTTAAAACAGAAAAAATGCGCCCGAACTGAGATGTCAGGTTCATGTCAAATATAAGGAATTCTAGCGATGTCGTATGATTTTTAAATAGATTAATAATACCCGAACGTCGGATATGGAATGCATCGACGAGACTTGGGACCTTCGTTCTCTTTTTCGTGTTTTGCAACGAAGTTGTTACATAAGAAGGGGGAGAAGACGATTAAAAAAGATGCAGCAATATATTAGGTCGATGCAAAAGTTTGTTCTGTTATTTAATTAAAATATGCATACATTTATTTATTTTAAAATACGATCAATCGATTAAGTGTGCGTCGATTTATTCGATCCCCCATTTCTCCGGTAGCTGTGTAATCCCGCGTTTGTAAATTCTGGAATTTTTGAGCGAAGAACCGATTAAAAGACGGAACGAACTTTCGCATCAACGTCCAATAATTCGGGCGAGTTTTAATAATCGTGTAGACGCAGATATGGACGTTTTTAAAAGAAGAAGCAATACGTCCGGATAAACTTTGATGCGGCGCGTTCAAGCGGTGATATCAAACCCCGAAGGTTCAGCATTATGAAAGTGGGCGTCAACCATATTTCACTGTCATCGTAAATGCGCGCGTATGTGCCACGTATACTATCGTCGACATTCTTAATGCATATTCCATTAGTGTATAGTTGCTTTTGAAAGTGCATTCGCGACTTTGCGGTTTATACGGAAACTGGAAATGTGTCACTTAAAAATATGTGCTGTCCCAATTCTTACAGTATTTTCCAACTACTTTCGAGTAGTTATCAGAGTAGAGTTCATTATTTTCAGAGAGAGAGAGAGAGAGAGAGAGAGAGAGAGACTCCATTGAAATATAAAGGAATTCGATAAACACTTGATTTATACGATTGAAATCACACAGATTTTTTATATGAATACATTTCGTGCATACAAGGCGATATCCTTCGCACCTTTAGGCAACGTTATTTCGCGACATTGACCGAACGGAAAACCCCCGAAGAGTTCATTCGATAAGGAACGCGGGGGACAGTCGATCGTGCGAACTCAGCACCAGTGCGTTGCGCACTAAATAAAACGGTATCTCGAACTGGAGTGGTTTTCCTCAGCAGTATACTCGCGTAGCGTTCCCGCGATCGTTCCATTTCTCGTAACCTTAACGCGATAGTCGACGTCTATATCGCGAGTGCGATTAATTCGTCGGTGATCCGCGCCTTCCGCGGATATTCCGTGATGTCGCATAAATCGCGAAATAAATCACTTCGAGCAAGCGTTACGTCGAAAACCGGATCTTCTGCATTTTTTTACATCGTCGGCTTCGAATGTATCAGGTTATTGCAAATGATCATTTTTCTATCAAATCTTCGTAGGAAGTTTGAGCGTTGAAAGCTGAAAAGGCACTCCCCGTTGGATGTCCATAAAGAATCGCGAGTAAATGTCGCTCATTAAAAATGATTAATCCTTCGAAATCGGATGATTTTAAAAATACTTGTGTTATTTCCCACTATTTGTCTATCTGCGAAATCACATTTTCCACAATATCAAAGCGCTATCTCGTTGACAAAAATTATTATTATTCTCCATTCGATAAACATGATAAACTTTCACACTAACCCGGAATAATATCGGGGATTTGTCAATTCTTAATTGAACACTGCTATAAAAACAATCCTTCTCGTATCTTGATTTCAATTTTACATAAATTCCAAGGAAGCCCGCACGCGATCGAGTCCCCCCTCCCCCCTCAAGCACACGATTTCGGCATTATCGCCGCAATTACTTGTCGCGAAAGTAACGACCTGACCCGACATGACCTTTCCGCCGGAGAGTAGGCCCACGGGTCGGAACGCTACTCGATCACTTTACATCATCGTTATTACATCGCTACCCGACTCTCCCTCGTCTGCGCTCGCTCGCTGGCGCGATGGATTCCGCGGAAAAAGCCCGCGTGTCTCTCTCGCGGTCGTGTACACCCGAGAGCGGCCGCAACGAACCGGGGGGCCCTCTCGTTCGCCGCGGAATCCTTCGCCTTCTGTCTCCGAGAAGCCGAAGGTAGTAGGCGCACATTCGCGTTTTCCTTTCACCCGGAGTGTGCGCCTTGTCAAGCGGGGCCCGGCCGCATATCTTCGACATCTCGCGAATGCACGCGCGAGCGTGAGAGCGTGGTACGCGAGAGGGACAGCGCGGAGCGGTCTGGCCTGGGTGTCGATTAAAATTATTATTGCCGGCGGAGGGGCATTTTTGAGCGGCGTCGGGAACCGGTTCAGTCGCGCGCGCGGCTACCGCCTCGTGCACGCGTTTCCTTTTCGCGTACAGCAGCAGCAACAACGGCATGGCGTTGCAACGCGACATCGACCGGCACACGCTCGCCGGAACCGCTGGTAATCGATCCGCCGGGTATCCGGGTGTTTGAGGGAAACTCCGGGGTCTCGCGAGGTCGAACGAGCGATTCGCGGGAAAAGCGTTCTCGAGATAGTCTAATTACATGAGGTACATACTGGGTTGGCCGGAAAATTCCAATAGGTGGAAAGAACCATGGTAAATTCTACTTATTACCGTCCCGGACTTTATCTATTGAAATAAACTCGTAAAAAATTATAACAAAGGATTAAATATAATATTAAAATATATATATTTATATAACTTTATACAGAAAGGTACTTTTGCTTTAATCGTGAAATACATTTTTAAAACAAAAACTTGGGAGACGTAAATGTGTTTAAATTTTATGTTAGTTTTCAATTTAATAAGAAAAACAATAGTAACAGAATTTAAATCGTTTTCACCAATACAAATCTGGTTCGCGTTTTATACTTTTAAAATGTTGTTTCAGTCACGAGGCTTTTGCGCCTACTAATGTTCCACAAGTAACACATTTTTGCTTAATGACGTTATCAATAAAACAGGATACAAAGTAAGCCCACACGGCGTTTTTGTATCTTCTTTATATATAATGTATTTCTCAAATTATTCGAAATCTCTCGAGATTCGTAGTGGCGGATTAAATATAACAGTGAAACGATGACGGCAGGATATAAACTCGCGGACCGATACACCGATATCGGGCTGAGTGATTCACGATACTGATTAATGTCGACACAATTCGAACGATACGTGGCAGATAAGAGATACCGAAAAAGACTGATTTAATAATAACAATAATTTGGGTAGTGCTCAGGCATCCGTGATTTGGCAATACGCCGAATTCCCACTGGGCCCCGGCGAGTGTAGCGTAATTAATCTCCGTTTAACGCGCGACGCAACGCTCGACCGTGCATACCGGTGTCGTTTTGAGAACGCATATTGCGGCAACGTGCGAGACCGCGAGGAATTGCCACGTCGCGTTAGACAGATCGAAGCGATGCAATTCCAAAACCGGTATTCGTCACTGCGCGACCGGCGGAGATACAGTTTCTCCCTTTTTCCTCGTGCAACGCGGAGGCGGAAAAATCCTACGGATTCTCGTGTCATGTCCCGTCGTTGCGTTCCACGACGTCTCGTCTCGCGCGTTTTGTAACCGGCGACCTTTGGAGAACAAGAAAAGCGTGTACCAAAAGAGAGAGAGAGAGAGAGACGTCGGTCTGTACACGGCCGCTAAGACGATTCCGGACGAGAGCCTTGGCTCCAAGTATTTTCCAGCGAGGTGTGAGCACGCGTGGGAAGACGTTCATTTCAGACGAGCGCGATTTACCAGCGGATTTGTCTCTCTTTCGCTTGAATACTGCCTCACTCGGACGACGTGAATAAGGTCGCTCGCGTTATTAACGCCACTGGTGGTGAGACGTAAATTCATTAAAACGTGAGACCACTGCGAGAGCTTGATTACATTGTACGAAACTTGGCGGGTCCCAGAGGTGATCGTACGCGGTGACGGAGCTCGAGACGACGTTCCAAGCCGCGAGCGAGAGAGCGATCCTATGCTTTATTCGGGATCCAAGAATGAGACAGCGGAATCTAATAAAGCCATTTCCTGCATAAACTACTCCTCCCGATATATTCTCACCTCTGAATAGTCAAACGGAGATAACTTCGACGTGACGTTTCTCTCCGCTTGGCATTTCGAAACTAGTATCGCGTGTCTACGCGAAAGAGTGAGAAAAAAGAGGAAAGAAAGAAACAAGTCAAACCGCAATATTGAAAAGAGGACAAATTTTAACTTGTTTTTGAATAACACCACGTCCAATTAAAGGACCGAATTCCCGGCGATCCGAAAAAGCCGGCAACCGGGGCGCGGTGACACGTGAGATGGGGGGCAAAAATTCAGCCGAAAATCGCGAGTAGTCACCGACGCTAGTGGTTCGGCGGATGAACGGGAGAAAGATGAAATCGTTCTCAAGCAGGAACAAACGAACGAATGAACGAACCAGCGAAGGAATGAACGAACGAATGAACGATCGAACGATCGAGGTGCGGTCCGACGGCCGGTGCGTCGAGAAAGGTTCATCAATATTCATAAGTTGCGCTAGACCTATCCGCGTTGTTTCAAGGATCCAGGTAGTTTCCAGCACATACTTCGTTCCTCTTCCCCTCACCGTCGCCCTTCACATATCCAAGAGGTTCTTTTTTTCTTCTCGCACGTGTACGTACCATACATGCGCGCACATGAACACATACGAACGCGTCGAGCACTCTCTTCTCCTCCCTTTCTCTCTCTCTCTCTCTCTCATGCTTGTACGTGTCTCTGGTACGCGTCGGTTACACCGGCTTCAGAAACGTGAACGTGTACGTGACGATTGTATGAATGCGTGCACGTACGTGCACGTGCAGTGTACACTGCCGCCGACACGATAAGATCGTGGCGAAGGAGCTTGCGCAATCTGGAGTAGCGATTACCCGGAGGGACACGCTCGCGAACGGATAGACCCGTTGTCGCCGTCGTCACCATCGTAAACTTTTGCTCGCGCGTCGGACGTTGAACGGAGGTGCGCGCTGAAACAGACGGTGCCACGGGCTGCACCGTCCAGGCCATCTCCGTGACTCTTGGGGTCAATAGGTAGCCAATGCCCGCGGTTATGAATTATCGAGTCATCATTCTTGATGAACGTAGTCAATCGGACTCTCAGGACTGGTTGTGTCAATGTGAATTCCAACGCTATTTCAAAATTAACATGCTCGCCAGAGTTATTCGGAGGGGAGGGGATTTTCTCTCTCTCTCTCTCTCTTTCTCTCTACATAGAACATCTCGTTTTTCTTACATAATTGTGTAAAATAGCTGGTTCTATAATGCGAATAATTATGCAGACGTTTAGAATTTGAGTGAAGATTACGTTTCTCTCCGTTTCACTTTCTACCATTCTTTCCTGCAAAATCCAATCTTCGTTTCGTTCGTGTACAATGGAGTTGTTCTTCTCTCCATGCACGTTAGTAATGTCTGTAAGGAGATCCTCGATCGTAAGTTTGCTTAATTTATACGTCAACGTCACGCTTAGCCGAGATCGCCGGTGAAATCGGCTTCGTTGTTGGAGAACAATGTTTCAGGAATTTTATCTGTTAAAAATAACGCCGGTCGGGGATACAGCTTAGATACGCGCTCACATTTACTGTACTAATGCTCGCACGCGGATAACATCGGGTATCTCCTGAAACAATGCCGCACAAAGTACCGAGGTGTTCCTAGCGGACGCGCAGTCACTTCCCGATTTATTAAGCTGGTAACGCGCGCGCGTGATTTTTCGTTACACGGACGCGAGCGTGCAGTTATGCGGGAGTATCCCCGATTTCTTTTCACGTCAGCTGTAACGAGTGATGTTGTTCCTTATGTAAGCCGGCTAGAGTTACAGCGCGACCGCCGCGCAAGCCACGTTTAAGTTTACTCACAAGAATACAACATCGCGGTATTGATGTGTTGGTTAACGATCGCAACGATTACCGATGCCGCGATGAGTCAACGCCTATTGGATTGACTTCCAATTTTTCCGAGAAACACGCCGCCAAAGTAATAATAGAGATCTCTCCAGGATATCGCCAAGTCATATCTCGTTGAAAGAAAGGGAAAAAAAGTTTTATCTTAGAGCGGATAAGCGAGCGAGTCGTATCGATTTTACGTGTGAATCGTATTTCGAAAAAAAAAAAGAGAGAAAAAAGAGAGAGAGAGAGGGGAGGGAGGGAGAACGCATTTTGCACGGCGTGTCGGCAAGGTAATTTTACTTGGCACGCGCGCGCGCGCGCGTACCAGTCTAACGACCACCAAACGCAGAGAAAGTTCTTCTAAGCGTTCCGTGACCTTTCGTATCATTCCGGCGGCACGGAAAAAACAGCGGTCAAACGAGGGTGCAACGCGGACTTTCGCCGTTTCACTCGCACCGGCGCGACGCTCGTTGTTTCGGAGCGGCGCGCAAATCCAACGTGGTACGCACTTACGTATTAACGCACGTACCGCACGTTAATACGTAGGACGCGCAATGATACGCACGTTGCAGCGGCTCTCTTAATCTAATCGACCGCGACGATATTTTTTCTTTTCGCTGAAGGACGTCGGCGATTCATCCTGTCGTCGTGCTATGCGAACGCTTCGTCGTCAACGACGTACGCGATAACCGAGAGAGTCGGCTCGCCTAGTCGTGGAAAAACCGGATCGAGGAGGATCGACGAGACGGATTAACTAAAGGTCGACGATATCCGATCCACCTATTACAGTAGAACGGTTGACATCTTCAGCGGTATCACAACAATGACGCATCGTCAAGTGCATCGTCGACGAACGTTCCGACGATCGTTTCACCGCGGAAAAAGCATCCCCGACGCGAATTAACATCGAGCGTTACCACCCGCCCTGGGCACCCTTCGGGTAACAATTCTGAGACACCCTGTATACCAGGATACGGCGAAGCGAAAGGCGCGAGTATGCCGAAGTACTTTGCCGCGCGCGCGCAACGTAGGTGGAGCCGTCAAGGTAGAGCGCTCGATCTCGGTCCATCCAAGAGACGAGAGGACGACGCTCGTCTCATTCGTCGTGGCCGTTGTACATCAGCCACGGTGGTACCGATACCATTGTCGCGATCACCGTGCGCGTTTGTATACCGCTACGGGCTAACGCCCCGCGTCCATTCGTTCGCGCGTTTCATTTTCTCCGTCGAGGAGCGAGCGAGCGAGCGAGCGATTTTCTCGACCGCCCTCCGCGCCTCATCTTCCTGCCTCTTGTCCTCCCTCTCCTTCCCTGCCCCTTCTTCTTCCGTGGCTCCTTCAATTGCCGCCGGACCCTAACGCGCTCACGATCTCTCGGTCACTTACTCTCCTACCTTGAGAAACGCCCGCTCGACGCGATTCGGCGGCGATTTCGCGTCCGCGCGCGCGGCCTGCGAGAGAAAGGAGAGGAGGGCCCCGAGAACGCTCCGAACGAGACGCGTCGCGATGAGACGAGATCGGGATCGGGAACCTGCGGGAAAGAGAGAGAGAGAGAACGAGAGGGAAAAGAGCGGGACTCGCGGCTCTTAAGAAGCAGCGGTGCTCCCGGCGAGGTCTCCGCGAGGTGAGACGCGTCTTCTCCAGCGGTGAATCGTGCTAGTATGCGCATCGCACTCGAAATTCAAGTAGCAAACACGCGTCCCGAATTCGACCGACAGGTTTGCCTTCGTTTTCCTTCGGAGATGGCTTCTCCTCGGCGAGGAAGGTTTCCAATGACGTCACTTTTTGCCGCAGCTTTACGAATCTTATCGTGTCTCGTATCAGGACAATCGGATCGGCAGTCTCTCCGCATTGTCTCGCCGCATACCGCAGTTGTCAAGACACGTACGTTCGTACACCGACCGTTCGGAATTTGAGTTTTACTCTCTTGTCGTCTATAAAAATTGTATTTCACGGGATAAATATAATCGTACGTCGGTATGACTTACAAAAATACATAACAGCTATAATCGTTCAGTGTAGAATTAATAATAACACGATTGAACGCAAATTATTGCTACATAGGTACACGGAAAAAAACCTTCGCCGAGCCAAAACTCAGACGTAGAGGAAAAACAATTCACGCAGTCGTGCACGCAAAAAGATATCGTACGTAAAGAAATCGTGCAAACTATCCTGCGAGTCGGACAGAGCGAGGAGTGCCGCCGCTTGTTGAGCGACACTGGTCCATAGAGTATCGTGCAGTGCGCTTGTAGTAGGGATACGGAGGAAGAGCGCGCGCGCAGAGGGAGGCGACACGTGGAAGGGGGGGCTCAAGGCCGGTCGCGCTGTCATGCCAGAAAGCCTGCGCGCCGAAATATCAACAAGCCTTTTCTACTTAGGAAAGCTAGCGTCGCCGATCGCCGTTCCTACGGCTCGAACACGCGCCTTTCTCGAAGGGAAATCATGCGTTAGCCTGATCCCCAACGCGAGAAGCTGTGAACGCTCACGGAGTCGCGCGGTTTAATGCCCGAGAGTCGCGTATGGGTAATAGAGAAAGGAACGGAGAAGCCGAGAGAGAGAGAGAGAGAGAGAGGGGAAAGATAGAGGAGGAACGAACGAAAGAGCGAGACAGAGAGAGGGAGGAAGAGAGAAAGAGCATGCACGCACGCGCACGCATTTGAGTTTTGGACAGGTGGCACGGCTATGGCGGCTGACAGCTGACAGTTCGTGAAACCCGGTATCGAGAGATTACGAAACCGACTGTGGCGAGAAAGGGCAGGACGCGCGAAAGAAATACGAGACGTGTACGTATGGACATGTGGAAGCGAGTTAGAAGTACGTCTCCGCCGAGTCGCGGACTCCGCGCGTTGCACACACTCTCGTGCGGCGCGATGGAGAAAAACGATGGGCGCGGAGGTAGGGAGAGAGAGAGAGAGAAAGAAAGAGAACGTAACCGAACGTCCAAGCAGTCGGAAGAAAATCGCTGCCAGGTGCGCGATTCGCGGGATACATACGGAACACCTCGGCCGGGAATCTCGAAACTCCGCGTTCGCGACGCGGTTTTCCTTCGACGTCCGCGAACGAAAAAGAACGCGAGAGAGAGAGAGAAAGAGAGGGGGAGGGAGGGAGCAAGAGGGAACGAGGTACGCGAGAGAGGAGAGCAGTGGCGAGGAGAGAAGGGAAGACAACGAGAAGGACGCCGAGAGAAAGACAGAGAGGAAGGAAGGGGGGACAAGTGGCGGGGAAACAGGAGAGGGTGAACGTGGGAAGGGGTAGAGAGGAGCAAGGAGGAGGCGCGAGGGGGGAGTCGCGGGGTCATCGGGAAACATAACCTCCGTACGTCCGTGCTCTCGTACTCGCACGGCGAACGGGATTTAATATATGTGATATCCTCGCTTTCGGGAGACGCGGGAAGCGGTGGGTGACCTTACCTCGTCGTCGTCGTCCAGTGCGCCGCGGCGCTCTTTCTCTCCTCTCCTCCGTCTCGGGATCCCGCCGTGACGGCGAATGTAATCGCGTCGTGCCTCGTACGAGCCAACCCGAGGAATCAAGTAGTATAAGGCACTCCTGACAGTCTTTTAACGATGACTCGCTCCGTAGTAGCGAGGCATCTACTATCCTATCGCGCGAGCATGGCGAAGGACGATCCGCGAGCGAGAACGTATCACGTCGCACTGGTCGCACTGTACCGATCACACTCGCGTGCACGAGAGGGAGAGAGACAGCGCGAGAAAAGGAACGAGAGAAAGAGAGGGTGGGAAAGAGAGAATAGGAGGAGAGGAGCGAGGAAGAGAGACGGCGGCGGCAGAGTACCTCGCGCGGCGCGCTGCTATGCTCCCGGTGGACGCGCGGTGTCGGCCGTGCTCTCGACAGAGAGGTAACGGGCGAACGAACCCCGGGACCCACACGCACCTCCGCGTCACGTTATAAGAGACGAGTAGTTACAGCGAGCCACGGGCGGTCACGGGTAGCCACAGGCACGGGCCACCTCCGACTCTCCGTCTCCGCTGGCTCTCCGGCTGGTGGGCACCTCTCCACACACCACGAGTTCGCGCTCGACTGTCTCTCTCTCTTCTCTCTCTCGCCCTCCTTCCCGCTCTCACCGTCCCACGGCCCCTCGATCGTTCCGTCTCTCTCTCTCTCTCCGCAAGCCTTCCGTGTGTGTGGCCATCATACCTGCGTCTCTGTGTGTCTCTCTCTCTCTTGCTCCCCTCTTATCGTCTTGCGCGGTGACCGTACGCCGCGGAGCCGATAGTACAGTACACCGTCGCACGATGCCGACACCGCCGACGCTCGCCTTTGACACGACACAGCGCGACGCAACGCTATATGTACACACACGCGTGCACTCGCTCACGTATTCACGCATGCACGTACGACGCACGCAGGCAGCGCGCGACGCGTGACGTCGCCTTCGCCGCTCTCACCGGCCGACATGGCGACCGGCTGATCGCTGCTCGGTTGGTCGAGGCGTCGTTACGTTGACACATACGTCGGAATGTCCGGTCACGAATCTCTGTGTGACAACGTCGGCGCACGAAAATGAAGATTTTTTCACGCCGTAACGCGTACCGTGCACGATAAACGGCGACGCGTTTGAAGGGAAATCATCGGACATCGTCGCGTGTTCTGGTCGCGTTCAACTTGAAGCGGATATTCCCTTCGGCGTTTACCGTGTTTTGAAATATCGCGTCGTGAATTTTTCATGTGTATACCTCGAAGAGATTTTCTCGACGTTCGCGGGAGAAGGAAGTTAATCGAATGTATTTCACACTCCAGTTAATCGAGAGATTATCTCGCCGCCGCGGTTTTTCCGGCTAAAAGAGCGAATCTCTGGTTGGATTTAATTGTATTTCACGGTGTAGCTGCAATTTGAGCTCCGACGGAACGTGCATCCGTCGCTGGCAATCTCGCAAAACGCATGTCGGACAAACGAAAATCGTCACGGTTCAATGCTCCAGTCTGACCGCGGTTGTCTGAAGCGGCTTGCTCCCCTCACGGTCGCGATTCACGTTGACCGACTGCGCGTTGAATTTGTCGATCGAGATACGAAAACTTTATCCGTCGCGTCGTAAAGTGCTTGACGCGATACGACGGAAATAAAAGCTCGGCGTGTGTTCGAGAGGATCTTTTGTGCGCGTTCCGTTTTCCGCGCGCGTTCTTTGTGAATTTTCATTATCGCGGGCTTCGATAACGTGTAAACGTAACGGAAAAATTTGCAATATAGAATACTCGACAGAGGTACAACGAGCTGATATATATTTTCCCGGTAATCTGTTGTATTTTATCGTTATCGAGACCGAGCGCATAACAACGAACTATTCTGGGAAAGTTATTTTCAGAGAAAAAGAGAGGGGCAGAGAGGTGTGAGATGATTCAGTCAACTGATATATACTATATTACACAGTAGCAACATACATCTGTAAAATATACATGAAAGAATCGAATGTGGAATCTGTCGCATGTGACTATTTCAAAATTACAGGTCGGGGTGCACGGTCGAAGATGGAAGAGAAGAAGGCGCGAGAAACGTCGAAGAAGAATACTGCCTTGTGTCGTCTTATTTCGGTGGAAATACAACGGTAACATATATTTTATTCGTTATTTTATATTATATATACATGACACATCGACACTCGAACAGGTCGGACGGTCCCGACACTCCCTCCCCCACTCTGCTCGCTCTGCCCTCTCACCCCACTCCGGCGCTGTGTTACAACATTCTTATTAAATAAAAATATATAAGTCCGGATGCGCGGCGCAGCCTGACTATCCTGATCCTCGGGATTCGATCGGCTCCGACAACATTCTCCGCGCGCCTCCGCTACGTTCGAAGAAACGCGTGATTCATCGAGCGAACGCGCATCTCGAAAATGCCCTTCCCGTGTATGTGTGTGTATGTGTTAAGGTACACGTGTTAAGTTTGATTCGCGATGCCGAATCGTGCGTCATAAATGTTTCTCGGCGTCGGCCATTACGGTCGCTCGCCCGGGTCCTACTTGCTCAAAGTCGGTCTCGAAACAATGAGGAACTGTGTGTGGACAATATACAGTATCACTTAGAAAAATCCAAAAGCGAAAACAGCTTAAAGTCGTGATCGCATTGTTAACCCCTTAATTACGGGTGACGCGAGATAAAATCGATCCAGACCGGTGGAGAGAGTCGACACCTCGCGGCATGTTTTCCCTAACTTTGAAGCTTACCATGTTGTATCGCGTCGGAAGAAAAAACTAATCACAGTTAAGAAGGGGAACGCAGAGCGTAATTTTTACGATCGAGACTATTCGTCTTCCTTCGAAATTTTAATTTCGACGCAGCCTTTTCGCGCACAAATTCGAATTTCTGGCCGGGGATTAGGAACAATGGGGGATTGAAATTAAAATTGATTAGAAAACAAATGTAATGTGCGGTGTCGTGATAAACAATTCACGGAATAAAACAATGATAACGAAATATCGAGACGAAAATGTCTCGAGGGGAGGGGGAAGGAACAGGAAGGAAAAATCACCAATCGCAGCACAGAGCTCCGTAATTAAGGCGTTGATGCGCCGTCTCAGTCGGAATCTATCCGAACAATAAGTTGCGTGCGATCGCACTTATATCGTATAACAGTGAGGTTTCTCGTATGTTCTCTCGTACGGGAACGAGTAATCAGGTACGTGCGGTCGGTTTTACTCGCGATCGATCTCGCGACGATCGAACACCTCTCGGAGGACTGTTCACGGTGGTCAGCCTGTCGGTAAATGATCGGCTCGTCCGCCTTGTAGAGGAGCGAGATGCGCGCCGTCTATTTCCTAGGCGACGGCATATTCGTGGTCGGTGTGGGCGTCGGGCTGCTGCTGCAGGATCTGCTCAGTATACGCTGAGGCTCGACGTTCAAGAAAGTCCTGTCGGTGGTGGGTGGTGCGGAGACGATTTCCGGCTCGACGGGACTCGGACACCTCTGACTGCAGTTGGACGCTGGGCTTCTCGACAGCGTCTGCAACGGTATCCGGTAAATCCTGATCGGCTTCCAATCGATTTGGCCGCCTGTGAATGAGACATTCATTCCGTTTGAAGAGGTCCTAACTCGCTGCGTTCTACACTTCTAAAGTTTCGGAAAAGAACTGTTTTTTCCCCAATTTTCTCACGGATTTTTTTCGTTTTTTATTTCTTACGGAAACATGTAAATGTTTGACAGGTTTTAACCAGACATAAGTGAATTTTTTTGAACGAATTTTTGTACCCTTAAGGATAAAAACCGCAGAAAATCCACATAAAAATGGAGAAAATGGCAGGTTTCTTTCCGAAACTTTAAACTATACTGCGTTCGTTAGATATTCTTGGAGGTGGCGATCGGATCTTCGGTCTTAGCGTGGGCAAGAAGAAGTGAAAGTACTTTGAACGGACGATCGTGAGGACGACGAAGACTGTCCAGAGGGCGGCGGGCTGCAAGGCATCTCGTCCTTCTCGGAAGGTTTCGAGTCCAAGCGAATCCGCTCGCACTTCCCCGGGAGGAACTCCGGCGCGGTGGTCGCGAAGAAAATGTCCCGCTTGGAGGTGATCAGGTTGAGGCTCGGCATGGCGATCGTGTGCACCAGGTTGCCGTTTATTATCAGACGGATCTCCATCGTGTCATCGGTGAAGGCGATCACGTATGGAAAGGCACAGGCTGCGGTGAATAGACAAATTATTCATCAACGAGAGCGTCGTAGTGACGTGTGTCGTTCAAGTAACGAATCAAATCGGCATGGTTTTATTTTCGTACAGTAAATTCTAGAATTTTAATCGTCGCACCTACGGCTGTCGGCACGGAATTCCAGTTGAAGTCAAACTCGGTCGGCGCAGCGTTCTCTTCCGCCAGTTTTTGGAAGTGACACGTATCTAAGGAAAAGAACGTTAGACATCGAGACATCCACGGAGCGTCGTCGTTAATTCTTAACCCGAAACATCCACATCACCCGAATCTGGATGACGTGTGTACTGGCAAGGGTCCTACCACCCGTTTGTGGATTTTGTGGCTGACAGTTTTACTCGCCTGATTAGAAGTGATTTTATTAAGCATTTAGGAGAATATCAAATAGAAAACCACGAAATAATATCGTTAACAAAACATCGATAATTTGAGTTTGTTGAACGTGACATTCAACATGTCAAAAATGCATCGTTTCTGAAACTCACGGAGTAAATTCGAGTTGTTGAAATAGCACGTTACGAGTTAATTTGAAACGCGGATGAATAAACGTCTCGTTTGTCACAAAAGTCGTGAAGAGATTTGTAGATTACAATTACAGTATCGGAGATCGATGTCTCGGATTGTGGATCGCGACTTACTGTTGTAACAGAGTAAGAGTTCCGGCTCTTCGTCCTCGCGTAGGTCCAACGCCGCCACCAGGTGCGGCTTGGCCGTCGAGTCCATGTGGACTATTTTCGAAGCTCCGGTGGCGGAGATCAGCTCGAAGTGATGGCGGGCGCCGCAGCACAGTGTCCACTCGTTCGAAGGATCGGTGCTCTCGATCATCGTCACCAACGAAGGTGTCTCGCTGGCCGTGAACTCCTTGATGAGCTGGAAGCCGTCGACGGTGTCGGTGTCCGCTGCCGAGCACCAGATGGTCCAGGCTGCGTTGTGCTTCCACTGAAGGACCGTCAGTCGGCGACCGACGACCACGCACTGTTTCACGCATCGTCACGATTATGCGTCGTTGCGCGTATTTCGCGTCGATGATAATTATCGAAAGAAAATTCGAGGGTGACGTATGGAGGAGGAAAAGAATTTTAACATGTCCACCACCACGCTGATTTCCATTGATTACTTCAATGCCAGATTAAAGCCTGAATTTGATATTTTAGGCATTCGTACGGAAAAGTACTTAACTTTGGCTTCCGAGTTAACGTCGTGTTCTTCATGGATTTGTTTCCAGAAAATAAATTCATGAAGTATGCGACGCTAACTCGGAAACCAAAATAAAGTCTGAATTAACCAAGATACGGTTTGCGATGCATATATTTGTTGGTTCGCTTCACTGGCTATGTATTTAATTTGTTAATTAGAAGCAGTGGGTTGTGTTTTATCTGTAAATTAATGAGACGCGGCAATATTACGGCACCGGGCACCTTCATGGCGGTGCACGTGTTAAATAATCGGCATTTCAGACCATCGATGCGCACGTAAAAATATTAATATTAATATAATATTATCACTAATATATGTTAATATATTTTTTTATACGTGACACGATAAATCGGACAGATTACGGGCACATTGTCCACGTGAATTATGATTTCTACCGCGTGCTATTTTAATTAGCGCAATAATCTCTTGACGTATCATATGGCGCGATATTTATGACAGTCGCAGATGAATGAGTCAAAAAGACGAGTCGAGTTTTTCGCTGAGGACTTGCCCGTCATTTCACACCGGGAAAGCGACCACTCTCGCTGCGGAGAAAACGGCGCGTCTTCGTCTCAAAACTCGCATCTGTCCCGAAGATGGAAGATCGCCGGTTAGGGATTAGAATTTGACGAGCCAATTAATTTCGATACCGCCTTGCCTTACTCCAAACAATTTGGCCAAGTTCCAATCTTCAACCCACAATTTCCAATACTTAATCCGATACCGTCTTAATGCCTGTCCGATTCATCCTCCAGCCTCAAGAAACGCAGAACTTTATTTTCAAGACGGTACGTTACCATGCGTAGATGCGAGCCTCCGGGCCGCGTGATGCTGTACAAGTGGCATCCCCGTGTGCGCCGTAGCTTCCTCTCCTTGATATGCGCTCGACTGCGAACAGCCGGAGCGCGGATGCGCAAACGTGCGCGCGGACGTCCCACCGGCTGGAATTTGGCGGTGGCGCGCGTGAAATTGTCGCACTCGTCGGCGTCGTCCTCGTCGCATTCGTCGTCGTTACGATCGTCCTCGTCGTCGGCGATGATGGTGTCCTCGTCGTCGTCCTCCTCCTCTTTCTCCCGATCGTCGTTCTCGCGATCGTGATTGAACAGCTCGGCGCATCGCGCGGACGCGTCGCTCTCGAATTCACGCAGCCGGAACACGTAGACGCTGCTCTCCTTGCCCTTGTCGCCGGCGCGAAACAGGAGTATACCGTGCTGTTCAACCACGTCCAGCTGCTTGATCTGCACCGACTCGTCGAAGATCAGTCTGTGCGAGACACCGTCTGGAGGCAGGGGAAACGATCGGCCGATCACGCCGTGTGTCATTCTCTCGAACATTTATTATCGTTAACTCGTTGACTGAGCGCGCTGAGTTCCACTGAGTATCTCAATGCTCAGCTTGAGCTGGAATCACTTAATGCACGGTGTATAGGCAAGGTGAATCCCAGGTAGAAATTAATCGGGGCGTGCCCCAAGTCTGTGGCCTTAGGTAGGCATGTCCCAAAATAAGCCTGCCTTCGTTGGGTCTAAATATGGCCTAGAAAGGTAAATCCTGAATGGAATTTCGTCAATAGGCTCTGAATGGGCACTGACGTGAACGCCTCTGAGAAGTCTGTGGCTCATAGAGCCCAGTTAAACGGACTTAGAGAACTGGCCCTAAATTGTACGAGCGTTATATTTTTGTGTTAGGGCTTAGATATGGGGAAATATCGTACAGGGTCTTTCCAGTCCCCGCTTCCAATTTCCACCCAGGATATATTCGTTAGCTCGTGTTTCATTTCGGCTCTCTATCGGCTGTACGTAGTTGAATATGTATTATACGTGAAACGCGACACTATCGTAGTTTCTCGAACAAACCGCAGCGAATGTGGTAACTCGCGACGTCGTATTCGATAATACAGATCCGCAATTCCGAAAACAATGGGCTTCGGCGAATTCGCGGCGGTGCGAAGTCGACGAGCAGCGCGGGCTCTTCGATCGCTAATCGCGATGTTTTTTTCATTTGCCACGTGTGTCTGCGCGCACAGATTCGTACGAACGACACCGTCGAAGCGCTTCAATTATTCGTCGCAGGTAGATGGTCGACGGTTACGTTACGATTACCTTCGATGAGGAACGTGCCGCTCTCGGTGGCGAGGATCAGCCTGTTCTCCAGCCAGACATCGCCGCAGACGACCTCGTGGGGAAAATCGGGATAGATGCATCTCGGCTCCCACGGCCGGGGCTTCAGAGGACCGACCGTGGCGAGGGAGGTGGGCGCGAGACCACGCATGATAGCTTCCAGCTTCAAGGCTTGTCCGACCCGCACCATCTCCACGGCGCGCGTCTCCTCGCGCCGTCGTCCCGGCGCCTCGACGACGTCCGAGAGCGCCCGGCGATTTAGCATGCTCTATCACGAAATTAGCTGCTTAAGCCGCGCCTGTGTTGATCTTTCAATTATATAGCGCGACTCTCGCGCGATCTCTTTCTTTCTATCTATCTATCTATTAATTTATCTATCCACCTATCTATCAGACTCTTTCTCGACGACTATATATCTGGCGAATGTTATCACGCTTTAGTATCGCGAACGAGTTTCGCAAGCTATCAGATTTTCTCGACACGTTCGCCATTCTCATGTCAACGTCATCACACACGTGAAAGACATTATGTAAAATTCTCGGTTTGCCTATTTAATACATTGTATGTATGTGCATAAATACAAACATGCGCGCTATATTAGGTGTGTAGCTACTAAAAATACAACGTGAGGCTATAGTGAGCGACTTTTTTCACTTAAGCGCGGTGGCAAAACGCGTTGGGGAATTTTTTCCCCTTTTATCTCGACGTCGTCGTTTCTGTGTTTCGTTTTTACACGAAGGGGTTGTAATTACGGCCGCCGTGGACGCTCGAGAGCGATAACCGAGTTATTTCGTTGTTTCCGCCGAGTGTTATGAATGAGGGAGATTGATCGAACGCGTAGGAAGGGGGAAACTACATGCGAGCAAATGGAAGGCCCGAAGGTCGCAAAGTAACTTACGTTGCTCTTGCTCTCCTGCGAGTGTTCCTGGTACATATCTCGCAACAGGGCGTCGAGAGTCCTCTCTCGTTTCCTGGAGAATGTCGGAGTGTCGAAGGTGGCTTTCTCGCCATTGATCAGTTTAACGAGGAGAAACTCTCGGAGATTATACGGGTCCTCGAAAATTGGCGGGCAGGGTAGGCTCGGCCCGAACAGGGGTACGGTCTCGTCGCAATAAATAGCAACCCGCCATCCTTTGCCGTCCGCCTCGGTCGTTATCACGGCGAACACGTCTAAGCAGGAGATAAATCGACGTTCAACTAATGATATCTCTGCGCTTTATTTCAGGCGATCTCTTTCTCTCTCTCTCTCTCTCTTTCTCTCACATTGAATTCCGCCCGATTAATGTTCAGCCGTTGATCACGCGGAAGATGATAAACGTTACGGATAAAGCACTTCTGATGTAAATAGTAATAATAATGATTTTATTGGTCGCTACACAAGAAAGAAAAGAAGCAACAATATAAAAAAATAATTGATAGAAACGCAGACTAGAAGGTGAGGCGATAGAGGGAAAAGCTGATATAACTGTTTAGCTCGAGCGGTAAAATCGTCAAAAAATATATCATTTCGAAAATCGGCCGTGAGAAGCTGTGAAAATTATGCTGTCGATCGTTTAGATTTACATAAATAGACATAGGTCAAGTGCGCGTGAGGTAACACATCGATTGAAGCTTACGAGAATACAAAGACGATCTGCAAGCGTAGGCAGAGGAAGGGAAAAAAACACACAAGAGAAATGAGGATCACTGCGCTATGTGATATTTCAGCGTCGATTGTGCGGCTCGTGTGATCTTTATGTAAACAACTATGGATAAGGTTCGCGACCTTATCCCACGTTATCGAGTGGTGTATTTTCCGATTGCCGTATACGCGCGATTTCAATCTGTGCAACTGATATTGCCGTGTCGACTCACGGGTAAATTGGCTTCTTATGCAGTTCGGATTGAATGTATCCACTGCCGCCGGGTCGTCCGTGTATATAATATTGACGATATCGTTGCCGATGTGTCTTTTCCTCTCCAGCTGCTGTGGATTGTCCTTCGAATACGGCAGCATTGTGCTAACGTGATACATAACTTCGTGGCCCGCGTAAACTGTGTAGTAACTCTCCTTACCCGTCATGTCTCCTGAAAAATGGCAAAACGCCCGGAGTAGAAGCGTGAAAATGTGAGAATACGTTCCTCCAAGGTCGCCGGAAATCTAAAATTCCGCATGTGTATCGTGGGAAATCAGGGGAAACTGGAAAAAAACTAAATTGCCGTAAATCTCCGTTAAATTTTATGTTTTTAACAAGCAAAGTCAAGCAATTTTTTTTCTTGATAGAAAATGCTTATGTTCTTATCTTTTAGAGTATGCTTATATTCTTATCTTTTTATCGTTCTTAGTGTCCGCTATTTTGCAGCGTCGTTGTTATAAGCAAAAGTTTGAAAGTTCACGGATATTCGGGTAAAGAAGAAAAATCTGTCGGTCGGAGTCGGGAAAAGACGGGTGATATTCGAACTCGTTTCGCGCAACCATCCTTCCGCCGCCTCTTCTGATTGTGGGCTTCAAGTTTGCGCCACCAATATCCATATTATTAACGTACCCTTCACGTCCAAACCACCCCTGTATTTGTCCCAACCTTTGAGCCGTATCCTCTCACCCAGGATCTCCAGAAAGCTCTCGAAGCCAGGGCTGCCCCTTTCTACGAGAGAAAACGAGGAGTGACCTCAGTGATCGATAGCGTTATCCGTTATCACTTAATTTCCCATTCCCCCGTTCCGATTATCTTTTGTTACCCTCGTGATACTCGTGATATCGTCTTACCGTTCGACAACATCTCGTCATCGGTGATCTGACCTTCTTTCGCGTAGATGACACCGAACTTGAAGTTCACCGAGCCCTCTTGCTCCTCGAGCAGTAACAAGTCCTGCGGAAAGGATCATCGAGTTAGTCCACTAAGCGCATCACAGTGACGTCATTCTCCCCAGTGTGAAATTGAACGGGAGGATGCATTTATGAACTCACCTTTTGCAGTTCAGGCGAGAAAACTTCGCGCGGCACCTTGTCGAGTTTCTCGAGACCGAAGAAGTTGCTGAAAAGTATAAATCTTTTATTCAATTCGAGCGTATTTTCTCCGACTCGGCGCGAAAGGGGGGACAATTACCTGAGGATCTGCCGGATGGTCATAGTTTTGTTCGCCGAGTACGGCAATGATATCTTCTGCGCACCCTGTGTAAAATAAGACATTTCTCGATTTATCGTGATTGATTTTGCATCCTCGTGACGGTCGAAGGTATTGTTTCTCGCGACATAATTTCAACCGCGAAATCGATATTAGATATCACGGTAAAGACGGAAAGATTGCAATATAAAATATCATATCCTGTATCCGCGTGACGCGGATACAAAGCAAATTGGATTGGGAGCGATACAGAGGATATCAGTTTATCTTAGCAAGGTAGTACCTTGGGACAGATCGATACATGTATATATATGTACATTAATCTTGTACGAAAAGAGAACTAAAGCCATGTTAAAGGTTTACGCTCAAATCGAAATTTTGCTTTTATATTAACTTTGCAAATTTCGTCTTATTTGAAAAACTGATGGAAAGTCTTGATATATAACACTATATAAACTATTGAATTATTTAATATTCGATTATCTCGATATCTTACATGCATTTAATCTTTATCTTCAATTCCGATGAGTAACATATTAATTAAATTAAATAAAAATGTAACTTACTTAACTACAGATATAAAATATGAAAGTAACTACAGATATAAAATATGAGTAAATATGAAATAATTAATACGTGTAAGAGATTAATAAGCAAACGAAACAACAAACTTTCCTTATAATATGTTTATCATTTTTTATTAACGCACGATAGAAATTTCGAGATTCAAAAAGAACGGAGAGAACGAAGTTATCAGGATAAACAGATAGCGATTGCATGTATACACAATATAACAATGCTGTGCATCGATAGAGACATTTAACCTAGATTCGATAGAAAAACAACGATGAATCTTCAAACAGAAACGAGAGAAGAAAGCGTTAGCAAATTCAAGTTCGGACTTGCAGTATATTTTTCGGGAATGTTTGTTGTTTTAATCTCGCGAAAGATCTCCGTAATCGACAAAGTTCAAGCGCGCGCAATCAACCATAGAAATAAAAAAATCTGCAGACGAACTCAGCATTCTGTGCAAATAAAGGATAGTACTTTTATATTTTACAGAATATCCCAGATTAGAAAAAAAATAGTTGGTTAATCATTAGAGCGGAAGCTCACCGTTCACTGCAAAACTGCGCGCGCTTGAAATTTGTCGATTATGGAGATCTTCTTCCATGCACTCGTTTTTAACAAACTTTTTTTTTCTAACATGTATCGTTCACGGAGTGTAAAACAACCGCCATTTGTTTGCACAAGCCGCGGGGTTTTCCGCAGGAATTTTAATTTGCGCGAATGTTTGCGTATGCGCAATTTCTTCCGTTTTTATTGTTTATTTAATATTGAGATATTATTTCATAATTTTATTTTTTTGCATATTTTTGTTTTTTTACTGAAGTTAAATTTGAAGAAAAGTTTTTTTAATTCTCGCTCGAAGATCGCTCCAAATTTTAACAACATTCTTTGTTTTTGTATTCTCGCTCGTCACGTGTTTTCACGCTCGGTTATTTCGTTTCGGGCCGTCGGGCGATGCGTAACGTAGCGCGACGCAGAGCACGCGTATCGACGAGTTAGTTTATCATTTCCGTCGGCCTTTAAAATATTCAATCAAATTTTCGTCGGCATTGTGTTTATGAACATGTGTTTTTTCGATCGATTCGTGTCTACGCATGTTTTAGTACTATGATGGGGTGTTTGGAGCAGCCGAAAGCAGATCGAGGTACGAACAAACGATGCATCATATATTTCCATGTGCGTCAAATTATTGTTACGCAAGATATTTCCGATTTTAATAGGCATTTGACGATCTCGCCGAGAATAAAGACACATACTTAGTCGAAATTTAGACCAGCGTTCGTAGTTGTTGAATAAATAATTATATTTTGGTGAACTTCCGATTGTTCGTCAACCCGTATTCGTCTGTTTACTTTATATAACAAGAAATATCTGCCGGAACAGCCAAACAACGCTCTTTGCAATTAATATAAATTTGTAATTAATTATATTCTCAAACAAAGATCGTAAATCACTTAGAACTGTGAATACCGACCCGTTAGAATTTAACACATGTCTGTTCTTTGCGTTTAACAACGTTCGTTGGTCACAAATTTGGTCTCGTTGACATCTGCCAGCCGTCTTCTTTTCGCTCCCGTTTATTATCATTATGAACCGAGCTTTTTTCCGTGTAAGAATAAAAATGACCTCATAAGTTCATCCCGAGAGGGGTCTGCTAAGTAATATGACAAGTACTCACAGTCCGTCTCCACAAAATCACTCGGTAATGTGGCACGCATTGATCACCGACCTCGCTCGTGACTACCGAGAGAAAGACGGGATTTCTCTCTTGATCGGAGGCGATGTAATTTTGATGCACTGCGCACAGATAATTAACAACTCAGTATTCGCGCGTTACCGGTCAATTACACTTATACACCGTCCATAAAAACATTAAAAAATTGCAATCATTGAAACAGTTGAATCGTCGGACGCGAGGTAATTTCCACCGAGGTGTGGTAAAGCGCGTCGATGCGTTAATTGCCGCGAGAGCGGGAGAGGGAAGGGTGTTACTTTATTTCGGGAAAAGCGGCGCTTTGTGCATAAATCTTCCCGTTGAATGGCACAGTGATTAATTCGGTCGAGCGGCTGAAGAACGTAAATCGATTTGCATAAATCATAATCGGATTTCTCATCCTGTTTCCGTGATATTACACAATTATACGATGGGAGAGAAGAAATCCGATTTGAATCGAGGAATAACTAACCGGGTGGAAACGCTTCGGATGAAAATCGAAAAATATGCTCAACTTACACTTGCCCAGGAAGTATTTGAAGTACCAACGCGTCTGGTACTCCGGGTTCTCTAGTATCGGCGTACTCGGCGAGCCGAACATCTGTTGACGTAAAATTCGTTCCTCGTTACCAACAAACGTCATTCGTGCGGTCGTCGCGGCGAAAAGGAAAAGCGGGGCGCGAGACGAAGTGGACTAAAGCGGCGAGCAATTAAGCTCGTCGCGAAACGAGACGGATCTTGGCAGGTGAAAGAAAGAAATCCCCGTGGACTCCGATCGTTTGATTGTTAGACGACGCTTGCTTACCTCCTCTTTTTCACCCAGCGAGTCGCCGTTCTCCACCCGAAATCTCCTGCCGTTGTCGACGCCATCCTGCTCGATCTGCGGCAACTGGAAGTACATTTTCGGGAGCCGCGATTAGCAAACTGGCACGTTGCAAGTCAACATGCTCCACTTTCGAGTTTGCGAATCGTGATTCCAAGGACTCTCGAAACGCGCGCGATTGAAAACGAAAGCGGAGAATCGGGGCCCTGAGGCTCTTTTTTCCATAAGTTTTCAGAAATAACCTCTGACACCGAAAATTTGAATTTCGGTATTCGCGTCCTTTCAAGGAAAAATTTATCCAATTTCTCGTTAAAATCTTTCTTATGAATATATTCTTGAACATGCGCAAGATTTTCTCTGTCCATTATTGCTTCGATGGATAAAGTAAGAAATTTATGAACTCGGACAACGAGAGAACGAAGAACGATTTTAATATAGAATAATTAGAAAATTAAATTAATTAAATTTTCGTCAATAAAAGATCCCGTAGAAAGGAGGCTGAGGGGAGGGGAAAGCAAAAACGAGTTCGATCGAAACAATCCTAATAATTCAAGGTATTCAAAGAAGTTGTCTCTTTCCTGCTTTCTGGCGAATATCGACCGCTACCGAATATATTGTAACGCCGTAGTTGGAGCATGAGTCAAGAACTACCTGAGTGCAACCTCGGCGAACTATGATAAGCAAATCAATAGATAAACAGAAAGGTGGTGGGAAACAATATAATCGGCTTACCGGATGCGCCGCGGATTATCGCTCGCGGTTCTTGTTCGGCGTTTTATCGCGGCGATTAACATTTATCGTGCACGAGTATGCTGTACATATGGCTCAGAGAGGCCCGTTGTGCGACAAACGCAGTAGAGCGGGACACTTTTTCCTCGTTTCCTTACCATTTCCACGCTGCCGTAGCATCGTCTCGATAGGACTCCTCGCCTCGATATCGCGTCCGCGGTGGATCTGAAACAGCGATTTTCCGCATTTGAGATATAACGTCAGTCACCGGAAAAATAAAGTATAATTCCCTCTTTCTACAGGGATTTTTCACAGGGCATTTGACATGTTGACCGCCACGTTGATTTTCATTGATCACTTTAATGCTCAAATACATAGTAGAAAAATATTTTCTTCTTAAAATCGACTATTAGTTCATTTCACTGACTCCTTATTGGCCATATATTTATTTATAAATTATATATCACATTTATCGACTGTATAGTTAGGTTTATTAATTTAATTCCGTTTGTTATATGTACAATTGGTTACGTTTTATACCTAAATTTATGAGGCGCGGCAATATTATAGCGCCGGCCACTGGTGACCCCCGTGGCAGTCAACGTGTTAAATGGACGTCCGTTCGCGTCGCCGTCAATGTCGCCGGTCGCCGTTCACGGACGCGTTTGATTCTCTCCTACGAGAATAATTCACGCTATTTGGAACGTGAACGACCTCGCCTTTGCGTGAACGCCTCGTGTCTTTTTTTTCGTTGGCGTGTGCGTTCTTATGGAATCGTTCACACTAGGAGAGACGGCGGCGCGCCTCGCTCGTCCGCCACGGTGAACGGCATTCTTGACCGGAGCACGTACCTTCTCTACCTTCCGCCGTGCCTTCCGCTGGCACTTCTAACATTCGAAAGCAAAACAGCGCGGTGGATTTGAAAAAGCCGCCGGCGAGCCGTCTGCGCCGCTCTGCGATCAAACCCGTCGGCGTTGCGGATTACCGGGATCTGCCAACGCCAGTTTTTGATTTCGGTGAATGTCCGTGAATCTTAATCAATCTTTTTCGCCAATTTCGACCCCATTTCCAGTTCTCAAATGAGATGTCAAAAGATTAATAGCTTTTGGACTAGAAGCGACCGGAAAGGCAGGATACCTCGCGAAAATTGAGCTTCCAGGATACAAGCGGGATAGAACGTTCTCGCTGTTCATAACCCGAAGAGGGGAGATTTTATTTTACCCTTTTAGCTCTCTTGATATCTATAACTTACGATCGAGTGGTCAAGATATCCGATAAATCTGTCACTGAAACTCTCAGACTGGCAGTTAAATAATAGGCCGTTGTCAAGACTTTCGACATTCTCCCTCGCGCGGAAGATTGAGCGGTAGAACGCTATCGGCGGGATAATTATTATTGACTCACTAAATGTACTCGGTGATCAAATACGATCATCTTCAACGAGCGAGCCGGGGGGGCACCCTCGTAGTGTGAACGTAGCGTGATACGACGGCACCCTCGGTTCGCCGACTCAACCCCTCTCGTGTCTCATTTTTCACGATGTGAATATCTGGGTTAACGAGAAGCTACGGGAAGGTCGAATTGGCCGGGTGGTAACCGGGGAGAGGTCGTTACACGAAAGACGCAAAGAGAAACGGTCACTTGTTCAAGTTTCGACGTTCCTATTGCTCGTGGTTTTCGCATTTAAACCGCCGATTTCGCGATCGAGTCATGTCGGGTTTGCACAGAAAAACAGAGAGAAAAAAAATATCAAGTAATAACGAGTCCGCACAAGTATCAAATGCGTCAGGCAGCGAGTTACTCGCACAACTGTTTCGATCAACGATGAGGAATGAGAAAACATTTTTTGTAGTTTCGCGGCGAATATGCGCAGCTAATAGCTCATCTAAATTTACCTCGCTCAATAACCTTGAGGAAAAAAGTGTTTAATGTTTGTGACTTTAATTGCACAGTAACATAATTACAGCAAACCATTTTCCTCGCGTGTGAGCGCATTATAAAGATAACGATAATATAAACGATAACGATAATAATAATGTACGTATTGCTATAATAACAGCAATATTATATCGCATAGCATATTTTATCGTTATCTGTACAGAAAATACCACTTGTACTGTAAAGAAAAGGGATCGCTCAATTTATTTTTCTTTTTTTAAGCAATGGTTGTCCCGAAGGAAGAATATTTTCTTGATAATCGTAAGTTTAGTTTTTAGTTTCCTTCAATAGATGATGTTAAATTAAAATACAAAAACTGAAAAACTTCGCTTTACTTATTCCAGTTAGCCGAATTTAATTTTCCCCCGATGAAGTTTATAATGACTCTTGAAAAAGGAACATACTCATCTTTCGAGTAAATAATGATGATCTTTTCTAATATTTGTGATGAGTATATTTGAATATCATTACCAAGGAAATATTCTTCGTTCGAGACAACCGTTGCTTAAAAGAAGAATAATAAACTGAATACTTGCTCTTAATTGCAGTACAAGTAATATCACAAGTATTTTTCTCTGTTCATAATATATCTTTAGCGCCAGCTACATTCTTTTTGTGTTGTCCTAACTCTTGTTAGGAGAACAAAAAGGAAACAATCCTGACGCCGAAGGAGGCTATATTTTTCCTCCGATTAATCATATCATCAGCCAATGGCCGATTGTTAACCACTTTTTTCTCCCGACGGAAGAGGCAACTGAACAAAAACAAGTGACTCGCCGCTTGATTCGCAATTTGCTCCGCGTAACCTCGCGGTGGCGACATACACATGATGACTGGCGCGCCGGTGCAATTGCCTGAGTTGCGAGGACGGCAAGATCGCCGCGACGCACACCGATCTGGATCGGTTCCTGCGGATCATCTCCTGGACGCTCGAATTGGGCCGCAACAGCTCCTCCTCGCTGTCGCTGGTCGTCGTTGAACCGACGTTCTCGCCGCTCTCGCGTCTCGCTTTGCGGGACTTGCTCGTGCTCGTCGTCGAGCCTGCGGTCGTCGTCGTCAGCGCCGGCGACGCGGACGACGAGGTGCTCCCGGAGGAGACGCCTCGCAGTCGCGCGACCAGCTTGATGTCCAAGCACAGCATTCTCGTTTTCTCTCCGTTTTCCTTAACGCGCGTGTCGACGTACACAACCGATGAATAGTTACAGTTCGCGGACGCGGTACGTAACTACGAAACTGTGCGACGCAGTTCTACTGCCACGTAGGACGCGTGTCACTAGTAAGCTTCTCTCTTGATGGCATCATCGTTACAATGTCGTCTAACAGCTCGGCTAACATCGGCGCCCGCATCATCGCGTAGAACAACTCGTGGGAACCAGGAGAGCAAGCTGCACGCTCGTCGCTCTCGCGACGCCGAGACCAGCTCGCCCGGCTAGAACGACGTACCACCACAGGTGTGAGATTGTTTGCTGAATCGCGGATTTACGCTGAGCCTCGCCGAGGGTCTCCCGAGTCCGTTATGCGCGTTATATCCGGCACGAGATGAAAGACGGACAAAGAGATAGAGAGAGAGAGAGAGAGAGAACATCAATTATAGCGAGCGCCTCATGCGCAGCGTATGGTAATCCGAATTCTCTTGACCCGGGTCGATCGACGAGAGACCTGGGTGTTGGGCGATGTCGAACGGGCGATCGCTGATATACGCGCGGAGAGACGATGACATATATATATATATATATATATATACACGTTTATACATAGAGAAGGGAACAAAGTGCGCGAAGCGCGCGCGTGGCCCGCGTTCGTTTGTTCGCGCCACTCCTAGCGCGATCCTTTTTTCGCGTATTATCGCTTCGCGATAACGCCGTGTGCACCTGTGCTTGGTGTCTCGCGGTCGGCCAACGTACGTCGCAACTTACAGTTCCGCTTTATGTCACACTTGTGGTATCGTTGCAGATAATTATATGTCATGTCGGATAATTTGTGTATCATGCTCGCCGCCACGAGATACCCGAGTCGGCCACGAGTCACCGGTGACAAATGGCAGGTATCATTTCATTCTTTTTTTCCTACGAAGAAGAACTACGGCAAACACACCTTGCATTACTGCCAACACCAGGCTCGCGTTGTTGGCAATTGCCGGCGATATAACGATCATTCTTAATTATCATCTCCCTCCCGTTACGTGTTTTCGTTACTTCTTCTCGCGACGCGACTTACGTGCTCGCGTATGCAGCGTCTTTCTTTTCGTCGCGTTTAAATCTAACTAGGACAACGGCATATTGGCGGAAGAGCGGCTACGTGTGCGCGATTGTACGGACACGTTTCCCCTCGCAAAGAGACTGGCCGATGGCAATGTAAACGCCTCGTTCGCGGCAGCGCGAATCCGGATGCCAAGAAACGAACGCGCGTATACGGAATATCCCGGATACGGTCAAGAATATTGATTCTCAAGAGACAATGATATTCTTACGGGCTATTCCTGGTTCGGAAATTCTCTAATGCAGACGCAGCGGAAAGTCTCTCTATGCCGTGTGAGCGACCGTTGCGACAGAATTCACGAGGCGAGGTTGAATCGCACCGTTTCGGATCTAATTGCGAGTCCGATTAAAAACCACGCCGCGACGGAGTCACGAGTAATAACATCAGCGCGCCCGGCGGTTTTTCAATAGAAAGAGGGAGGGGGGAGGAGCGGATGTCGTGTAATAAAACGATACAATCAAGCGAGCAAGAGGGGCTTTCGTTAAAGACGACGTAATTAGATAAAGTGAGCGCGGCCGGGAATATACCGCAAATAAATGGATTCGGAGAATGTATAAATAATTGAGCGGAATTCATGTATGGACAATCCGACGGGGTCATTCGTCTCGACGGTTTATTTTATCGAACAGGGCGAAGACATCGATACCAGCGGGTGGCGAGCGAGCGAGCGAGCGAACGAGCGAGCTTTCACCTTGCCGGAGCTTCCAATATCCGAGGAAGCAGAAGCCCTCGCGATAAGTGATGCGTCAAAGATACTGTCGGACGTATTCACGGGTCTTATGTTCTACCTTCGGCAAACAACAGGCATCGATCTCCCTTTTTGTCGGTCGCTCGTCCGTTCGTTCGTCCGTCCGTCCGGCCGGCCGTCCCTATATCCATCGAGTGGATAGCCCGTAACCGACATCTGACATTTGTGTCCGGGTGATTGGAAGCACCGATGCGATCGGTGATAATGACGGAAGAATGGCCATCGATGTCGTTGATTTTGCTTGCTCCGTCGATCCCGATTCTCGACGGAGAAACTCGGCCCGAAGGACAACGGATATGCCGGCGGACGGATACGGCGACTCGATAACCGAACGTGCGAAATATCTTCCGTTGTGAGTGTATAAGAACATATATATATATATATATATATATGTGTGTGTGCGTATGCGTGTAGAAATTACGTGATATGCGAGGGTCCTCGTAAATTCTACGGGCGTACGCGGGATCGTAGAATATTCGTCCGCAGAACGAAGATCCGAGATGTCGATACGCGTCGTTCCCACCCTCGAGTCGCGCGAATTTTTCACCGAGGATTCGCAAAACGGGGCGTTTTCCGCGCGGGAGAATCGACGACTCCGGACCGGAATCGCCGGTGAGGAAAATTAATTTCTCCCGGGGAAATATACGAGGGCAATATCTCGTCCCTTCGCCGTACGCAAAACCAATTCCCAATTCAATTTCAAATTTTACGAGACGAGCGGTAGCGGCCGCGTCGTTTCTGCGTCGCGGCGCGAAGGTGAAATACGCCAAGTTCGCCGCGTTGCGTTTGGACGGTACCGACCGGGACCGATTCGATCCGAGCGAGATACGAGGGAGGATCAAGTGGAGCGTTTCGCGAGTTCCAAAACAAATCAGAACTTTCCTCGAGAACAACCGCGCCATTCAGCCTTCGAGAGCTCCCCCGCTAACATCAGCCTCCTTTGATCGAATCCAACTTCCCTCCCCTTCATCAGACCAGCCACGCGGGTCGGTACTTCTCAAAACACTTATCTTAATTCTAACTTGATCTTCCCCGGGATGTCGCATCGGCGCAACGGACTCGCGTCGTTTCTAGCCTCGCTGCTAAAACGAGTTACTTTGAATATCTCGAGTTTCGCATTCTTTTCGCTCAAGTTCGCCCGATCGAATTTGCCGTGTAACGCATTTCTCAGCGAAAAAACTCGAGCACGAGACAGAAAGCTCCCGAGAATTCCTTTACTCCGCGAGCATCGATATATATATATATATATCGTCGAGAGATGTTCTCTTCCTGTATCAATCCCTTCGTTCACCCTCTCTGCTCAGAGTCCCTTCTTAAAAACACAACGAGCAATTAAATTGACCGGAACCATGCACGTCTAATCATCCGAGAGCTCCATCGTGAGCCCAAGAAAGACGAACCCAACGCGAGATCGCGACTATTCGCGGTCCGCACGAGACCCACGTGAGAATAGCGTCGCGCTCCGTCGAGTTACCGTCATACAGGTGAGACAAGGTGTGACACGTGTCTATCCGCTCGCAAATCGAATCCGGTCGATCAGAGAGAGCTCTCAGTCCCGTCACACATCTCGGACGATCTTCCTTGCAGGTGCTCGGGACCGGCCGGAATCTAAGCAGTTGCCGGGCCGCTCGAAGAACACCGCACGCGGAACTCGACTCGGCACTGACCGCGCTCCCTCGCGTCTTGGGTCCGCAACCCCTACTGGCCGGAGTCGCGACCTGCGGCGAACCTTCACGACCCGACGCGTACCCGACGGCGACGACGACGCAGCGCAGCAGCAGCCCCCGCGAGACGGAGGCAGGTTGCTCGCGGTGACATGGCGACTCGACGACTGGCGCCGCGTCGCCGAGTTCGTCGGTCCCCGCGTCCTCTCCTCCGTCTCTCGCCCTCTTCCTCCCTTTCAGCCGCTCTCTTTCTGTTTGTCGTTCTCCTCCACCTCCACCGCCTCCACCTCCTCTTCCTCCTCCTCCTCCACATTCTCCTCCTTCTCCTCTTTCTCCGTCGCCTCTCCTCCGCCGTTCATTTATCTATTTGTTCTTCCACGTACGGACGCACGTACGCGGGGTCCGGGCGCCCCGTCCGCGACCCACCGTGACGCGTGTCATCGTCGTCGTCGTGTCGCCGAGCGACACTCGCTCGTCCGCCTTATATAGAACCGTATCGACACCGCTTCGGTACACGATTCGGCGACGGACGTCGGTACGGTGACCCGTATTCCCCGCCGGCACCGGCACGGCGCGACGCGACGCTCCTTCAATCTCCGTCACTGTCTCGGCGGCACGCATACACACGCATCGGTGTATGTGCATATTTCACCCCCGTCGAATTTCCACCGTCCGTACGAGGGATTAGGGCGCGTATCAGACCGACGAATTAGCGCGGCGGCCGTTAATCAGACCCTCTTACAAGCGTCGGCGACGAGCAGCGCGTACACGAAAACGAAACGCGAATAGCGAGGGAATTAACCTGGATTTTAGCGTCGGATAACGCGCGTCGGACTTGCATGGGGTATTTTTTTTTTTTTCTCGCGGAAGGGATGGTACGCGATTCGCGGAAATCGACGTTGAACAGGAACAGCGCGCGGGAAGGAGGGAGAGGGGAAGAGGGGGGGGATAAACAGCGAGACTCTTTGTATTCTCGACTGATCTTGCCTTTTTTTTTTTAACACTTCGAGTCCTGGAGTGTCCTTAAAAATACGGCGTGTATCTCTAATATTGTTTGAACTGTTTTTATTGATCTGTCTATGTCATTTTATGCAGCACTTTTGGAATTATTTACTTATTTGAAATAAGTACTATTCGTCAAGAAAGCGTAAATAATAAACAACAACTTTATTCTAAAATCAATGTAAATGTTGCCATGATATGTAACAGAAATGCAAGAAAAAATTATATCCTTTAGAATAATAAATAATATTTACTGTGTCTACGTTGTTAATCGTGTATCGCGTAGTATCTTGAAATTCGGAGTACTAATTTCTAAATGGAATTCGGAGTACTAATTTCTAAATGGAAACGACAGTTCGAGTTACTCGTTGGTAGCAGATACTTTATATTATCACGATGTATGGGATACATGAGGTAAAAAGAAAAAAACACACGAAGCGATTGGAAGTGTTGTCTTTATGAACTCACTTTCTAGCCCTATTACTTATAATTATAATTTACTTATCTTAAAGAAAGAGCAACTGAATTTCCATTAATCTTCTAATTTTACATAACAAAATATTTTAATCTTTCCCAGTTGGAACCACTTTTCGAACAAAACCTTTAAAATGCTATTTACATCTATCTGATATTCCTTTATTAAAATAACACTACATTCCCAAGGTAAAAAACCGGGACTCGAAAGGTTAATTAGATACGGACGTCGCGCACGATTTTTGTGCGTCCGCGCATTGGAAGTTTTATTTAACGAAGCAGCGACCGTAAACCGCGGTCTTTAAGCTGCGAATATCCCGTGTAACTTTTATAGCACGGAGGGAGGGGTCGTGAAAATCCTCGTATAAATTCTCCTCCGGAGACCCTTTTCCATTGACAGCGTTAGCGACGGGCTCCCTCTGTGCGTGCAAGAACGTCCCCGAAATCTTGTATATAATTAATAATTCTGATTAATGCTCACCCTGAAGAAGTGGAGAGACTATTATCCGGCAACTAATTGCCAATTAAGACGTTGCGCAGGTCTCGAAGCTTGAAGGGAAATGCAGTTGACGGAAATAATAACACCAGAATGCACCTTCTCGGGCTCTTTTCTTCCTTTCTGCGCCACGGCGAAATCGCGTAGTCATACGTAATGGAATTACGTTGCCGCGATTGTCCGCCTCCGCGATTTGCGCTCGTCGTGATTTATTAACCGCGGTTTAGAACGGTCGAGAGAAAACCGAACCGGGTCGCAGCTTACAGAGACGGAGAGCGTTTTCACGATTCGTTGTGGGGAAACTCTCGAATCGCGAAACCACGCAGAACCGAATCGGCGACTAATGTGGACTAATTATCTGAATCCCCGGCGGACGACAGGCGTATCGGCGCACTTCGCATCTGGTCTCTCTCCAACGTAACTGCCGGACTAACTGTCAGCGTAATTTATTAGCGGAAACGCATGAAACTTTTCTCATGTACGTCTCTTTTTTTTTACAATTTTAGCGATCGTATAAATTTTCGCGCGCGACTCTCCTCATTCATCACGTTTACGTTCTTGAGGAAGAGAGTTACACGATCGCTATCGAGGACGGGAGTTTTCGGGGACGATGTGAGCGCATGCACGGAGCCTCCCGGTTCTGTTGGCGGTTTATCGACTCCCGATAAGCCGCCGGGTCGGTCCTCCGTCCGTCCAGCCGGCGGTTTCTTATCGACCACCGAAGGCGGTCAATCTCATCCCGGGCGACGGCGCGATAGCCGTCCACACACGCAAGATCCGCGACGAGGGCCACTTGCCGATGATGCGTCTGATGAAAGCGCGTATTAGCGACAGATGCGTACGCTCGGCGTATCTTAGCGCGGGAGGATTAAGAGCGGTAGATAAGCGGTATTATGGCTATCGCCTGGTGTCGCGTCGACAGACTGTCGACATCAAATGGAACGCACTGTTAACCCTTTACGCCCGTCTGCTTTCAGTTCGATTTATTTTCAGATCGTGTAATTAGAAGACGCATGGAAAAATCGCGACGATACGTCGTTGCGAAAGTTATGTCCCACTTCTCTCTTGTATTCCGCACATCGGGCTCGAAAAATTGATAACGAGCTGGTTACACCGGTTTCAAATAGTTACGAGTGCAAAGGATTAAAGTCGCGAAATCCAGACTGCGAACGGTAGAAACGGATATAGAACTCGCTCCCGTCGATCACGTGGATCAAGTACGTTCCAACGTGCGCGCATCATCCGCGAATGAGCAGTTGCTCGAACGAGAGGCCGATCCGCAGGTACACAAGGTGCTCGAGAAGTCGACATATTTATATATTGCATATGTAATTTTATGTCTATAGTTTATCTCAGAGTGAGACGGGGACACTAAGAGAAAGGGTTAATAAATCGATACAATCTTAATGGAAATATATACTAAAATCTCTTTTCAAATCAATATTAATGAAACTTGGATATTATGTAATCAAATTGAGACCAAGAAATGAAAATGAAAAAAAACTTTTTTTCCAAAAAACTTTCGCTTCATCTTACTCCGTAACTCGGGGTAAAATGGGATAGCGTTGAGGATAAGATGAAATAGTTGAAGACAAGATGATGTATCATCATTGACATATAAATTACAAATAAATGTTACGATTTTTTTTCCTCTTGTGTTAAATCCTGCACAAGATTCGCGTGCCTGATGAGTTTAACGAACCATTCGGTCTTCCACGGGCTATGAATACAGGTCTACGTAATGCATGCATTAAATGACTGTTAAAACGATAGCAAAAAAAAAGGTTTGGACACGAACAGGTATCCGCTCGCTCGTGCAAAAGCTTCGCTTCGGTTATAAATAGCCCTTTTGTACTTCGGACAATTCCAGCGGGAAGGGTGGACGCTCGATAGAAATTGCATTGCGACTGTGCGCGGCCTATTTTCGGAAGGTGTTTTTAAAAACTGCGACACGATCGTCAAAAACGCAAATCTCTTCTGGATCAAAGGCGAGGAAGCAAGGGCATTTTGCTCGTTACAGTGGAATGACCGTCGCTCATTAAAATAGCGGGAGTCGCGCTAAATCACGGCGTATCCTATTGCATGCAATTTTGACCTCGGAACGACGCTTTCTCACTTTTCCAGCGTGAGTTTCGAGAGAACGAAAGAGCCCGTGACTCGAAACGGTATAACTTTACATTTTAATTTAACAAGTTCCGGAAGTGGAATCGTTGTATCGTTTTCCCACGCGAACGAAAGAGAAAGTCGTGAAAAACTTGGAAAAACCTCGTCTCTGGCCGCGACTCCGCGATTTTTCCGCGACAGAATTCCTCCAACGTGTTCCGCAATACGTAACTCTGCTCCGTTATCGGCTTTATTCCGAGGCGCTTTTATCTTAATAGCGGACAGGGCAGCGTTTCGTAAACATGCGAAGGTGTACACGATAGGTTTTATCGTGCCCGACGTTCGCGAGGCACACATCCGGGTGGTAATCCGAAGAAACATTGATAGAATGAATAATTTTCTAACTCACCCACACGGTTGTTTGCTCGCGCGCGCTATGCTCGGGCCGCGCGTGGATATACGTGTGCCCTAAATTTCGATGTACATCTATCCCTCAGTCAAACTCGAAAAGTTCCCGGGGAATATCGTGTATCTTATCCAGATACGACGCGAATACTCGTAGAACTGGCGTTACCCGCCATGGCAAACGCGCGATCGAACGACCGACATTGAAGTTTCCCCTCAAATTTGCCGCAGCTATCGTGAAAGGTATACACGCACACACGCGTACGCATATACACCCTGGCATGTCAATGGATTTTCGCTCTACGAGGATGTTTCCATGAAAATGCCGATACCGCCAATAATCCCGAATGATTTCCAGGAAAATACTAACACGGCAGATAGATTTAAACGGTTTCCGTGAAAAAACGCTGGAGAGACATCACGCCCGTTTACGTATTGCGTAATCGTACATAAAAGGGTGTGACGCGCGCTATTAAATGATACACGAAATTTCATTAATATGAATGCAAGATACCGCGATATTCTTTTTGACGATAATAAAATTGGTACGTATAGTCAGTAGAGAGAAGATTGCAATATTTTTCCCTTGATCAGCTTCAAAACGCGCATCCGGCGACCAAAATAATAAAATTAATCCCGTGAGAATTATCGAACCACAAAAATTTCTTATTAGATACGATTGCAAAATTCGTCAAAAGAAAAATTTCTGCCACTGTACATATATATATATATACAATTTATAATCAATATAATTCTATAATATTGGTATAATTAGTATAATTAATATTAATATAATTTTTGAGTTTCGGAGAAAACTACTTTTCCAAATTTTTCCGTGGAAAATTTCTTGATATTCTATTTTCTTTACGGAAAAAATTAAATATCGTAGGTTTTAATCGAAGGTGCGTGAATCTTTTTACACGAATTTTTGTATCTTTAGGATCAAGAAATCAAAGTAATCCGCGAAAAATTGAGGAAAAACAGGTTTTTCCTAATTTAATAATCATAAGTATTAATATAATTTATAATATTTTATTACAGTAATTTATTAGTGTAATTGGTATTACTTACAAATTTTTAACCGATACAATCAGAATATATTAGATGCGCTACGTCAGAAAATGTGTACATCTCTCTCTCATTTTTTTCTATCGAGTCCGATGCTTATTCACCTGCTCTCCGCAGGAGTGAGTCAAGCATCAGGCCAACTACCTGCTTACGCACCTACGCACCTACGCGGACTCCACACGGCCGTGCCCGAGAGTGGGTCGTCGATTACGTAAATTGAAAACCGCGTATAATTACGAAGGATACGCGAAAAGAGGACGCGCCCGCGCGCGCGGTCGACTCACGGTGCGATAACGGCGTTGACCAATGTAGTCGCGCGGATAACGCGCGCAAAAATAGACGCGCGGCGAGGAGAGGCGAGCGCGACTACGAAACTTACTAGTCCTTCGCGTCGCGGTTCTTTTCTTCCCGGCGACGCAACGTCACCACCACAACCTCCTCCGTCACTCACTCGCTGAATATCGCGGCTGCTTTTGTGCGCCCGTCGTCGCTCGAAAGTCGTTTATCCCTTGCCAAATCATACGAAAGCCGGTATTTCATTCGTTCGGCCGAGACGGAGGAAAAACTCCGACGAACGTTAACGTTCAGAGCGACATCGCGACGGGAAGACCAAGCGGCGACAAAAGTATCCTCCCTTCCTATACACGTCTGTTTTAATCACGCTGACAAATGAAAAACATACGCAGCGAACTGTTGTCCTCCTTCTTCTCTTCCTTCCTAAAGAAGATGCGGCGCTGAGACCTTTGTACGTACCATCGCAGTTTGGTAGCTTTGTGCATACACACACGTGTACGCGTGCACGCCGTGGCGCGTTTTATTAGTATTTCCATGTTTTTCCTTTTCGCCGCAAAATCGAGGTAAAAACGCGCGCAGTATAGGTGGAAAAGTGCACCTTCCGACGGCAGCGGTGTAAGATAACACGACTGCGGTCGCGTTTTCTTTTTGCTCGCGAGGGTGATTAGCGATGCGCGCACGCATATATGTATGTATTACTCTGAATCCGCGGGAGCAGCGCAGGTGCACTGTGTATTACTGTATGTGTGTGCAGACACACACACATATACACACGTACACCCACGAAACACGTACGGATATTACGTATTACGCACGTATTCGCATCTCCGCTGCCGCCTCGGCCTTCACCGTTATCGCGAAAATGGAAATTTTTCATCCCATCGGCGACCGACGGCGTTGGAGAGGAGGGAGAGAAAGAGGAAAAACAGAAAAGGATGGGAATTACCGTGTCATCGGGAATTAACATTTTTATCGCGAGGATTAACCTTGATCTTCTTTCTGCCCGAAAGTTGACGTCAATGTAACGAAAATAAGCGAAAAGAGAACGCGTGGTATACTTGCGACCGGGATTCAATGCTGCGATGAAATATCGAGAAGCTGAACTTCTTGAATTGTCGACCACGAGCATCCGCCCGAGTCGAAATTTTGGCTTTATGTTAAACCTTTAATTCCACAACATAGTAAGAGCTAAAATAACAAAACAGGCTCAATTTCAATTCTACCGATATAACCTCTACTTTAATCTCAATGATGTCTTAAATTTCCGTTTTTGCTGCTATAGCGTCAGAATAGGTTGTTGAAGATAGTATAAAAATTCAATCTGTAAAATTAAAGATTCAGGAGAGAAGTTAAAAAATGTCAGTATCATCAAAGTGGATTTTTATTATTTTACAGGCTGTCTGTATTAAAAAAAGGATTTGGTAACAATTACTAAGATTTGGTTAAATAGTGTCAACTAAATTGTTTGATTGCTGCAAATCGTTTGATACCGAAAAACCCATTTAGTTAACTCAAACAAAGTTCTTATTTGGATATGGCCAAATAAATGTTTTGATTATGAAAAACAAAATTTGCTTCTCTGAATCAAGAATAACCAAACAATTTAGTTGAAACTATTTAATGCAATCTTGACAATAATTACCAAATTCCCTTTTTCAGTCTAAATAGACGCAAAATATACTTCAAAACGTCCAAGTATCATCGAAATTTCGGACCGGCGGACTCTTCTTAGCAAAATTTTACATTCATTCGTCGTCGTAAAAAAAAAAAAAAAAACAAAAGGGAAAGAAAAATCGACCGAGTTTCTCCCCTTTATTCGCGAAACCCGCTAAACACCCGGAACGTTTAGCGGAAGCGTGTGAAGTACTCTCACGTGAAACCTGTTCACGCTCCCGATTCTAACGTGTATAAATATTTCCTTCCTCCGCCGGACATCTGTCGGGGTGGTACGAGGTCGGCGACCCGTCGAAGCTACTGAAGCAGGTACTATCGAGGGTAGCGCGTTAACAACACGTTGCGCCCAGTATACACGTTCCGAGAGATACCGGTTGGTATCGCGCGCGCAGTCACAACGGCGCATCATCTCTGTGTATCTACAAAAGTCTCGTTATGCATCGACAAAATCGATATACGCCGCATCCGCGCGTGCTTTCGAATGCGGGCCACCGGTGACGCAACTCGACGATATACTCGCGGGACCAAGTCATCGAAAAAGTTTGCCTTCTTGCACAACCATCATACCGGCTAATCCTCTGACTCTTCTCTCTTTCTCTCTCTCTCTCCCCCTAATCTCTCTTTCCCTTTCTCTCTCTCTCTCTCTCTCTTTGTCTTACTCACTACACCTGGCTGACCGTGCAACATCGTTTTTCCTCGCGGATCTTTCCCCGTTCTTCTTTTCCTAGCCTCCTCGTCTCCTCCTCCTCCTCCTCCCTCTTCCCTCCGTCGTTCTCTGCTGCCCCTCATACGCTCTATATTTCTCCTTCGTCCCGGGTACCCCTCGGCTCGCCATCGACATGCCGCGGTCGAGCTTCCACTCGGCCGAGCGTGATCGAGATTGATCGGCTTGACACAAAAGAGAGCGGCAGCGGACGACACTCGGCCCAGTCCAATAGCAAAAGGGTTAATTATAAAGAGCGAGGCACCAAAATCCGATATCGCGGAGCCACTCACCGGCGGCGAGTATATTGTTGTTGTTATTGCAGCAACCCCTCTCGCATTAATATCGAGCAGCGCGGCGAATCCCACTTCTCTAGCGACGTTCCTTCTTAACCCGTAAGTGGGCGCGTGACTTTTTTTTTTACAAAACAACCGCTGTTTTATAGAGTGAGATTCTCGAGTGTTATCGACGCTATTTCGTTAAATGCAAAAGTAAGTGACGGAAGTAAGTTACTGAAAGTGCCAATGTCGCAGGCAGAAACGAAACAGAGAAACGTTCGTTTCATGCGTCCGTGGGTCGGTTTGACTCCCACGCGTCCATTTACGGATTAAAACGCGCGTGAAAAACACGCGTATGATTTTTCAGAAATAAATCAAAGAGAGAGAGAGAGAGAGAGAGACGGATATTTATATATATCTCTCTCTCTTTCTCTCTGATTTTCTAATCGTTCGAATTCTCAAGTCGCTTCCCGACGAATTCCGGTTGCGCTTCTCGAGATAACGCCATTCGGAAAATAAACACGCGCGTGTGTATGTTGATTGACCGCCCACCCGCGATATTTTTACCATGCCGAAGTATTCCGGCTCCCGCGGAAAGGTCGGAAAACATTCGTCCGCGTAAGAACCCGATGACGTCTCCGGGGGACGTTTCCGAAGATGTCGAAAGTATCGATCGAGGAGCGCCGGCGGGACTCCGGCTGTCCTCGAGATTCGTTTTCGACGCGTTACGATACTCGGATTATCAGAAACTCACGATTAACGAGCACGGGAGCGCGAGCTCTGGCAAGGGGACGGAAGCTTTCCGCTGGAATTATTACGGCGTTAGGAGGGGGCGCGTTTCACGGCGAAATGTATATGCTTTCGGTAGTAGTTTACGCGTCTTTGCGGGGTGGGCTTAATCTCATTATCCCGCAGGGGAACGAAGTGGATCGTAAAGAAGGCGGTGTTTTGCCTGAACGCTTCGTTGCCGGATAAAGCGATGAAATTTTGAACGATTCAAGTGAACGTTGCGATCGTGTGTCGTGCGAGCGTGTGTGCGCGCACACGTGCGTGTGACAGAATAGTCGAATGATAATAGAATCCGCAGCGCCGTATCACTCGCCGGAATAATATTGAATTATAATAACATATCCGCACGGCCGTGCTGCGCAATAAGCATGAGTCATAATTGCAAGTTATAACTAATTATCAACGATACCGTGATAACATCGAATTACGTGTCGCAGTTCAGCCTGTACGTCGGCATTTAATCAACGAAACTCGGTTACGATATTTCATTTCATGCGCTATTTCCGCGAATATGTTACTTTGTTACGCAAGGCGCGCGCACCCACGGCGGAGCCCTGCCGTTTTCGCAAATTGCCGTTTAATAGCCGCGTATTTACCTCCCCGGGAAAGTATGAAGCGCTCCTCGTTGTTCTCCTTCATTATTACTCTTCTTCGCTGTTTTTCTTTTCTCTCTCCCTCTCTGTCTCTCTTTTATCTTCTACGGCAAATATCTTCCGGCGACAATCGACGGATCGAGAATTAGCAGCGAGCTGTACACAGATTACGCGGCGCATTAAACAGCCAAAAGCGCCGCGCCGTTCGATTACATCACGGAAATGTTCCGACGCGGAATTAATTCTGACATGCTCCGGTCGTTAAGAAAAGCTAATTAATGCGCTGGTAGCTCGCGTATGAAAAATCGATCGTCTGCAATGCAAACGGAAGAGATAGTAAGAGAGAGAGTTAGAGAGAGAGAGAGAGAGAGAGAAAGCGAGAAGGGGGATAGAGGGAGAGCAAGAGAACGAGCGGGCGGGCGCGTTTGTGTCGGACGATAATGCGGCAGTCCTGCGTGTTAACTTTGCAAATTGATCAGAAATAATGGGGTGGATCCCGAGGGAAGGGATCGTCTGTCATTTCGGCATATCTTTACGATACCACCGTATCTGACACGTGCCCGCATGCGGCCACGTACGATACGCCGAGAATATCCGTGCGGCGCGTCGCGCATCGTTTTGCGCGCTCTGAAACGTAACTCCTTCAAATTACTTTCAACAGACCGCTCGTAAATCACGACTCGCGTTATAACGCGAGTGCTCGTTTAATACGGCTGTAATACGGACGGTCGAGCGGACAGAGAGCCACGCATACGTCCGAGATTGGAGGGTCCGGGTTTCGCGATTGTGCAATTCGCCCGCCGCATGTCGTTTATTTCGCTCTCGTCTTTTTACGATCGGCAACTTTATCGACAGCGGCATTTGCGAAGATCGGTTAACTCAGGTTCAATTAAAGCGAGAGGGGGAGAGAGAGAGAGAGAGAGAGAGAGTGCCGTTCGCGAGACGCCGGTGCACATCAATAGAGATTACGAAACTAATTGAGCCTTAAGTCACCGCACGCTCGAATGTCCGCCAATTAAAAGTTCCGCCAGTTCGCCGAGTCCGGGTTCTCCGCCGAGAATATTGTTTGTCGATCGTCGTTATTGTCGCCGGAGGTAGCAATCGGAGGTCTTTTTTCGGCGGATGCGATCGGTCGTAAGCCGCTCGTAAAAGTGCGAGAACGCGGCACAGCACGCTGCACGTCGTTGCTTAATAAGACCGGCGATTACGTAAAATTGCGCTCTGGTATCATTGTCGATCACAGAAAACTTTCGACGTGCATAACGCACGCCCATGTTATCGAAGGAAAAAGTCCGCAGAGAGGCACGTAGAATATTTGATCCAAGGTAATAGCTGTAAAGTCGAAACACTCCTAAACGCAGCGCACATCATTCGCGATAGACTGGAAGCTTTCGCTCGACATCGACGATTTAAGCGATTTAGTATAATTCTTACGGGGAGATTTGATAAAATTGACGAAAACGCCTTGTGGAATAGTTTAACTCTTTCGGTCCCATTTTCTGAATTTCCAATGTGTATATTGTTGTTTGGAAGGAAAGTACTCTCTAAAGTGCAATCAGTGTATTATCACTGAGCAGCGGTCGATACTCATTGGTGGTCATAGTTGTAAGTGTAGCATTGCAAATCAGTGAAATTCCACTGAGGAAGTGATTCAATCAGTAATATTTTCATTGATTCGACTTAAGAGAGTAAGTTAATCAATGTTAACATAAAATAAATTTTTGAATCTTTCTGTGCGGGACGCATATAATCCGACGGAATCGAAAGAGTCAAACGAGAATTTCACTTGGGAATAATTGCAAAGGTCGCGAGATTAATATTATCTTTTTAAGAGAAAGAGAGAGAGAGAGAGAGAGAGAGAGAGAGAGAGAGAGAGAGAGAGAGAGAGAGATAGTATCGTCATGAAGTTAAAAGGACGCACGCAACGTTTTGCGATTTTAGATATTCTTGAGAGAAAGTTTCGCGAGAGTTCGTAACTTCTCAAATCAAATAATGAATAAAGCGGCATTGAGAGCTCATTGCAACAGCCCCGAGCGCGAGATCGAAACCTCGTTTTTCATCAATCAATATCAGCAGCCGACAGCGTCAATCGCCGTAAACCAATTGCGAGGACCACGATGGTGTGGCTTTACATTCGATTGATCGGTCCCGCGGCTGCTGCCTCTAATGCCCTAATCTCGGAATCATTAAATTCCCGGGTCATGGCGGTATCTCTCGTTCGAGTGGAAGGAGGAACTCGATGTAGCACATACAAAATTGATTTCACCGCGGAGACTATTGCGCGATATACGGTTGGTACGGTGTCGAGTGTGTCGAGCGAATCATTTCTCGAGAAATCAAGACGGAAAATTGCAAGTTTCCGTCCGTCGTGATTTTCACGATGGAGGTTCTCCTTTAGTAAGAACATCCTCTCCTCCAAATACAACTCTGTGAATTCTCAATCTTTACGTACTCTTCTACAACAACTTTATAATTTTTTAACAATTTTATATAATATTTAATCACTGCGAAATTAGTATATCACTATTATTAATAAGTTCCTATTTTAATGATCAACTCATATAAATTATTAACATGTCTCTTCTCCGACTATGAATATTATTATCTACCGGGATAGAAATCAGAGCGTGTGCCAAGTCTGTACTAGCCCTAAACAGACACGCCCCAAAATAGGCCTGCCTTCGTTGGGCCTGGATGTGGCCTATAAAGGAATTCTAAGTGGAATTTCGTAAGTAGGCTCTGAACAGGCGCTGACGTGGATGCCCCTAACAAGACCTGTGACTCACCGAGCCCAGTCGGCCTAGTTAGACAGATTTACAAAACTGGCCCTAAGTTACATCTCTATACAGCATCCAGACAGAAACGGAGACAAATTACACAAGGCCTATTTTCAATTCCTACCCGGGTACTGTTCGATAGAAAACACTCCGCTTTTAACGGCAATTTGCAAACGCGATGAAGCACTAGCGGAGAAAATTAGCAGCTTCTTCGCGACATTCGCAGAGCCGCTAAGTGGAGACGGAAATTACGCTAATGGCACACAACGACCCTCACTGACGGAGCATGTCTCTATTAAGCGCGCGCGAAAAGAGGAAACCGCTCTCTCTTTCTCCTTTATCCCCGAGACAAAAAATCCGCTTACCTGGTGGTCCATGGTAGCACCTTGTTGCCCTCCAAACTGATGCTCCGCAGCTCGTACTTGGAGCGGTGTCGCAGCGGCGAGACCGGCGCCGCGTTCGCGTGCATCACGTTCTTCACGCTCTTCGTGGTGGGCCCCGAGAGCGCGTGTCGCCTCATGGACGTGCCCTCCCGCGCCGACTGATTGATCGTCCTCCGCAGGGAACTCATTTTCGCCTGTCACTCGACGTGTCCCACCGAGCCCGTCCTTTTACGACACGATCGCGCGAACGTTCCCCATAGCCCACGTGGACGCAGCGAGCGCCGACGGCGTTTTATTATGATAATTCGCGACGCGACCCTCGTCTCGCCGCGACTCCAGACACCGGCCGCCGTGTTTCAGCGTTGTTCCGCCGAGGAGGAGGAGCAACGAGCCTTTTCGCTACGCGACTCCCTATTCAGACCGGCGTAATCTCTTTCCGTCTGTCTCCCCGCGCGAGGAAGTTTATCCTCGTCAGACCCAGTTTCCCGCCGCGAGGGTCCTCGGCGCGCCACTCGGGGGCGGCGGTGGTGGCGGCGACGGCAGCATCCCGTGCTGCTCCAACTTCCCGAACGAACGTTTATGGGATAAACACGGATCCCACTCAATTACGAGCGTCTCGAGTTCCTCTCTCTCTCTCCTCTTTCTCCACGTTCTTCCGCCGTAACGGCCGGCCTTCCTCTCTCTCTCTCTCTCTCTCTCTTTTCCTCTCTTCCTCCCGCTTCCACTTCTCTTCCCGCTCTCCGCCTCTCGGAAGTAGTTACTCCGGAACTCGTCGAAAGACGACCGGTTCGTTAATCGAGTTCCCGCCTTCGTCCGTCGCGGAGGAAGCCTCGATTCGCCTCGGCTGCTCGTGTCCACGCAGCGTCGAACGTAGCTCCGCTTGTCGACCGGATCCTCGGGAGTGTCATCGTCATCATTATCATTATCCCGGGGGGCTTCTCCGCTCCTCCGGAACGACCGTGACGGTGGCCTCTTGCTCGCGTCGTAGTCGTCGTCGTCTTCGCGATCGTCTCCGTCGGCGACCACGCCGGTCTCGTCGCAGCTTCTTTCCGCGGCCTGCCGACTGGTCGCAGATGCACGAGCTTATCCCATACGAGCGTAAATGGCCGCGCCACCTTTCAACCCCACCATCCGGCGTCGTTCGCCACCATAACTCGCGCCGTCCGCCGCTTTGCTCGCCACCATCTAGCCCCACCATCGCTCGTCGTCACCCCACGTAGCCGTCGTCATCCCTCGTCGTGGAAACGCTCTTTCTCTATTCCCTCGGACACCCTCTCCTCTTTTATTCCCCCTTCTCGTCCCTCTCTCTCTCTCTCTCTCTTCTCGTTTCTTCTCGTCTCTTCTCGATATCGGCTGTTCGCGCGCGAGCGAGCGGCTGTTAAACCATCGTCCGCGCCTCGCCGAGCTTATCAACGGTCGCCGTTGCCGCCGCGATCGCCGGGGATGAACGCGTTGCGGATGTAGTCACCCCGTGTTGTGGTTACTGCGACTGCCAGGGAGAATCCCCGCTGCATCCCGTGTGTTGCTCTTTCCTTTTTTCTTTCCTTCCTTACTGACGTTGGACGGGTTGCTCCGTTCTCGTCGAGGCTGCTAAGGCCGCCAGAGTCACCCCGTCGCCGCACACTTCTTTTCTTTGACGATGGATATTAATAAGATTAAGTGAAGAATCAGTCTATGCGGATTACCGGCTCTCAAAGGGAGTAGCTCGCGGCGTGCGTTTCTCCGACGACGAAGACGCGGCGTCGCGTGATTCCTTTTGGAATTTGTTCGGCTCGTGTAAATGTCTTTGTCGCAGTGCCACGTTGAACAGGTAGTCAATCTATCGAGATTAAGTCTCCTTCGTATCGCGCTCGCAGGGCGAATATTAACGCAGGCTCGTGTGAAAACGAATCGAATTGGAGACTGACGAAGATCGAACGGTAAAATACTCTTCGAGTCTTTTCCGCGATCGAGCAAATCCTCTCTCTCTCTCTCTCCCTCTCTCTACATCGGGTAATTTCGGCAAATCGACTTCGCAATTCGCAATCACTCCGAGACCGATATCGGATTCGCGTAATCGGGTCGAGCGCGCGACGTGAATTCGCGAAACGTGTAACTGGGAGAATTATTCGCAAGCCCTTCCGTATTTCGACGCGAGCACGTAGTGCCTATGCGTCGCGGGCTTACCCGTGCGTGAACGATCGCCTTTAAACGCGTAATCGTGCACGACACCCTTACTGCGCATCGGCCATGCACGAGCTCTCGCGTCTAAGAATTCTCCCCGAGAGTTTTCACGCAGGTCTGTGTCTAGAAGCGTCTTTTATTTTTCATTACTTAGTCTCCCGTGGAAAGATAGGCTAATGCGCTCACGCATATTAGAGCGCCGGAGGAGGGCACGAGATGTCTCCGGGGTTCGCGAGTTCTTAACTTCTTCGCGACGACGAGGTCCGTGTTCCTTTATCACGTTAAGTTTCGCAAATTATCGTCGCGATATCAAGTATCGCGGCGATAAAAGCTCGAAATGAATTTTACACGTGAGTTTTAATCGCGTTACACCGGAGGGCAAACTGACTATTCGTAATAACTTCTGCGCACCGGTAGCCGGCAAATTGAAATTTTTTTAATTCAAATATGCATATTCATCAGAAAGTTTGCTCTCTATTACACTTCCCCCCCCCCCCACCCCCACCTCCGCGCCGTATCCTCGGCAGCGTGTGTTTGGCCGCTATTGATCGTGAAACTTAATTTTCGCACGCTTCGTGTGCGCTCCATAAAAATAATCATTAGCTTCATTGCGCGCTGCCCGACGCCCTTCGCTCTAGCCGCTCCTCTCCGTTGTAATCGCGCGGAAACAAATCCTAACGCAAAGAAATTTGTTCCGTCAAATTTCACAAGAGAGGTCGCGAGCCGTTTGGATGTCGCGTATTATATCAGACGACGTCGCGGGAATTGTTTCACGCACTCCGCGGAAATTTCAGTCGTTAATCACGAGGGAACTTCAAATGCAATTACACGTCGCTACGGAATTCCGTTGTTGAGATAAACAGAGAGAAAAAAGAGAGAGAGAGAGAGAGAGAGTTCCCACGTATGGAAGCTTAGGAGAATTCGCAATTAATACGCACACGCTTCAGGCGGCCATTTCATCCTTTTATTAAATAGTCGCAGAAGCGAGTGTCGGCGATGTCGCGCGTGTAACAATACTTCGCAACAATCACGCGTCTCAAACGAGACGTAACTAGTTTGCAACACTGTAAAACACGACGACTCTCGTGGACGAGCGAGGAGGAAGAGGAGGATGAGGCAATCTCAATCGTCGGACGTTAACAATTAATTTAGATACGAACGAGGCGAAGCGCGAAAATTTCGTGTAATCGGAGCGCACGTATACACACACACACGTACACACGCGTGTCTCGCGAAGAGGCGCTCGAATTTTTGACCGACTGCACCGGTATATCTACCCCGTTAATGTGCCGAAGCTCACTGCAACTTGCGAAGGGAAATGACGTTTAACCGCGCGTGCCTCACGTACGTCACAATTCTCGCTCACAGCCCCGAGCGGCACGTGTCCCCCACGCGTGCACCGCGCGCGCCAACCCCCTTGTTCCCGTATATACGTATTCGCAGCACACCACCACCACCACCGAGAATACACCACCGTGCGCGTCGTCGTCGGTATGAGCGCAGTCGTCGCGTGTCACCGCGCGCGTACGCGTATATATTGCGTAATCGCGTTCACCGTAAAGTAGAGGCGACTCATACAACGTGTAGCAAGTGAGTAATAATCATAAGATAGCGCCGTGCGAATTCGCCGGTCGCGTGCGCTCTCTCTCTCTCTGTCCTTCTTTCTTTCTCTCTCGCCTCTCTGCCGCTCGTCGAGCCGCCGGGCCGAGCAGCGGAGCAGCACCCCCGCAGGACCGCGAGCAAGCTCGGGAACGACCGTGGAAGACTGCTCGATTCACGGCCAAGATAATTCCGCGAAGGGTACGCGGGTGCGCGGGAAAAACGCATGCGTCGATCCGCCCCGCATGGTCGAAGAAGCGAGGCACGTAGCACATACGCGCGCGACACCCCGTCGGCCGCGACTTGTTTTCGGGGAAAACAAAAGCATATATCTATTCGCGAGCGAGGGGGAGGGGGGCGTCAGCCAACGCGCCTCGGCGCGTCTTTTTCCACTCGAGGGATCGATCTAGGAGGACTTCGCGAAGCAATTATACGAAGCTACCTCGCACGTCCCATCCTCCGCCCCTCCCCCCCCTCTCACTACCTCTCTCTCTCTCTCTCATTCTCGCTCGCTCACTCGCTTTGTCTTACCTCTATCTCGAGCTCCGATGCGACCTCGAGAGACCTCACTTCTCGTAATCTCGCTCGAGGCTGGCCGTCGATTTCAATGGATCAGCCGCGTGCGCTGTACGCTCTGCGGAATTCTTTCCCTCGCCGTAATTAATTTAGACGGCTTCGCCGATTGTTCCCATCGAGGAGCCGCGCCCGGATGAACTTGCCGGCTCCGACGATGCAATCTGGTTACCATCCGCGAGGAGGTAACCTTGGTATCTCGCCCTCTCTCTCTCTCTCTCTCTCTTTCCTTGCGAACGCTGTTCCGCGTTACCTCTTTTACTTCTTTCACACCCTACTTACCAACCTACTTACCCACCTCTCTCCCTCCGATACGAGCAGATAAATTGTTCGGCAGTATCAGGCTACTCGGGGGATCATGGCGGATTTTAACAGACTTCGCTTTAATCCCCATAATCCATACGTTCTATGCTGTTATATTATACTCGATATTATATTACATTCCCTTCCCGCCCATTCGTCCCCCGCACTCGGTGTGTTATTCGTGAAATCATGAATTATGACTCCCATAGAGAGATCCGGGGGTCTTGAAGTTGCTCCGTCATTTTCCGAACAGCATAGTTGCTCGAAATATTCGCATGTGATAAATAATGTCGTTGAATACCAGACGAGGGTATCCCTTCCCGGTATTCTTCCGAAATTTCGGCGATCTCTTTTTCCTCCTCCTCTTCTCTCTCTCTCTCTCTCTCTCTCTCTCTCTCTCTCTCTCATTCCTTTTATACCCCTTTTGGTCTGAAAAATTTATTATAAATATATTCTACATCCATATTTCTGTACTTGGCTCTTTTCATTTCCATGTAAACGTTTTTAGAGGGCTCGCTGTAGAATCTAAATAAAAACGTCGCTATCTCTCTCCACCTCGCGCACAAAGGGTGGGTCGGGTACGCCAGAATAAGATGTTTCCTAGTGCAGGCATCATCAAGTTTATTCGGCAATAAGTGAATAACAATACAAGCCGCATTGGATAACCAATTTTATTAATAGCCATATTCACCGAACTCGCGCCAAAGCTCGAAGTGTTACACATCCCCGTTTATTCGTATATCGTAATCACCGTCGAGCCGGGTTACCTCGTCGATGTTTCGACAACGCGAAGTCGGGCCGCGCCGTTTTCTGTTAATCTCTTGCAGAATAATACGAAGCGACGTGGGTTACGTGATTTGCAACGCGCTCGGACGCGCGGCTCGCTGCGGCTGCCGGCGCTTATTAGGAGTTACAATGTTTAGTTCCGAACTTAGGTGTCCGCCGCATTTCTCTCCAAGTAACAATCGCGAGGAGAACGAACGTTCTAACATTACCACCCAATTATTTTACTAGAGACGGTTATTTCTTTCTCTCTCTCTCTCTCTCTCTCTCTCTGTGTTTTCCTTTAATTTGATTCTTCCTTTTGTTATTTACATCCCCGATAGCACCCATTCGTAGCGCTCACGCCCGGATGAATAATATTGTTGTTGCGCGGGCACGCGTACGACTCTCAAAAGGGACAGTCGATTCAAACGCAATTCGCAATTTTTTCGTCGGAAAATTCGATATAAAAAATATATGTATACATAAGCATATATATATATATATATATATATATATCATATCTAAAGGTTATTCGTTACGTTAATTTCTAACGATATACAGCGCGGCTATTGCACCTGATATAAGTGGCGATCGCGTCTTCCCGTTGCTGTCTTGGTTCGTTCAATCGCGTCTCCGTGAGTTAAATACAGGCGTCTAATTAGTTTTTCTTCCTCTTATCGTAAGCGATATTTTCCCTCTCTTCGAATTTTCACTTCGCAATTTCGCAGCGATTTTTTCTCCTTTTCTTCTTCTTCTTCGCGTTCTTTTTTCTTCTTTCCGACCGGAGACACGTCCCGAGAGGTCGATGTAATTTATTGGCGAAAACTCGGACGTTGATAAGACTTGTTAAGTAATTTCTCAGTATGATTTATTACCTCGTTAATCGCGCTTGATATTCCTTTCATGCATCGCGCACTTTATGTTTTATTCATCGATCTGCGTGTGGGCTTAACGCCGATCGCGATATTCGTTTCGACGGTTAAAATATGCGTAACTTTATTGCGCTGATTTTGATTTACATTGTCGCATACGGGGAGAGAGTCAAATGGTCGTTCTCTCTCTCTCTCTCTCTCTCCCTCCCTTTCCCTCCCTCCCTCCCTTTCTCTCTCTCTCCCTTTCTCTGCATCGCGTCCTACAGAATTCGCAGAAAATCACGCGCTTAATACGATATCGTGTAACATTAATTCCAAATCCTTGGACGGATTTATCTCGCAAACAAACATTCAACTCGGAATCGGGCTATCGATCGTAACTCGTACATGCTCTATACTCGCGCATACTCGATTGCATTGTGAATTGCATATGAATAACGAGAAGGACAGTTGTTCCGTCATCGGTAGTATCGTTAAATATTATAATCAAACGTCACGGCGTATAAATTATGATACAACGCGCACTGACCGTCAATATAAATAGCAATTGCGCAGGAATAATTAAGATGGCGAACGTTCCGCAATTAGTCATAGTTATGCAAGAAGGGTCCATTCTACAATTATCATTTTTGAGATTTTGCTACCAACAGGTAGCCTATACGCGCATTCCATGTGGATTGGATCCTTGCGTTTATCCTTCTTGCATAATTTGGAATAACTCCAGGGACTAACAGCGATTTTATTTCGATACGATATCGTATATTACATTCCATCGCTCTTGCGACATTTCGCGTTATCGCGATGAAAACTCGCGCGAATTACATCAAGTTATTTCGTTCATTATCGTGTCCATTAATGTTAAAACGGTACGCGCACATAAAGGCGCCATCGTCGCTTAAATCCGCGGAATGCCGAGATTGCTGAAGAGACGCGAGATGGAGAGAAACTCCGTCGATTACGCGCGCGCAATCGCGAGGAATCACACGTCGTTAACGTGTCGTTGATCAACATGCGTCGACCGGGACTTCGCGAGCTCCGCATTGCCGTCTCGCGGTTCAAGATTCAAAGGAAGACTTCGTAAGCCTTAATAATTGCGCGTAAAGAGAGAGAGAGAAAGAGAGAGACAGATAGAGGGAGTTACGCAAAGATTCAACGCGCGTGAGAATATACATTAGCCCTAAATACGTAATTACACAAATACACCTATCTACGCGGGTACGTACCGTGTCGGTCGATAGACCGGCTATTTCTCGGTCGAGTCCGGGTACTCCGACGATAATACATTGTAAATCGGGGAAAGGGACCCGTGGACGGAGAGAGTGGGCACGGGAGGGGACAAGGGGGCCAGGGTGATTGATTGGGTATGTTTGTTCTTGAAGAGGGAGATTCTAGCTAACGTTTGAAGCGTATAACCCAGCACCAGTGTGTTTCGTTACCTACTTAAGTAAGACTATTATCGCAGTTGCACCGCCGACGAGGGGGCTTGGTAGGGCCACAGAGGGGGGAGGGGCGGAAAGGGTGGTTTCTCTCGAGTCGCATGTTGCTCACCCCCGCGCGAATCACCCCGGTGGGAGATCGCGGCGATCTATCGAACGTTAGGAAGCTGAGAGCTGCGCGTAGCGCGCTCGATCCCTCGGCGCGATTATTATATTCTATTACTATTATTATTTTTATCATCGTTATTATTATTATCGTTATTATTATTATTATTGTTGTCGTTTGTTGTTTCCCATCCTGCGATTGTCTACCTCTCGCATTGTCCCCGTGGATCGTGAAAAAGGGGTGTGAGTGGAGTTGGACGGATTTGCCGATTAATCCATCGAAGCCCGCGCGGGTGGCTGGGAAATTTTTCAAGGAACCTTCGTTTCTCTCCCTCTCTCTCTCTCTCTCTGTATCGATTCGCGAATTTTCCCCGGATTCGACGCGGCTGTCGTTTTTTACGAGAGCACACGAGTCGTCGAAGTGATCGTCCGCGGGGCGGGCTCTGCGATGGATTAATTCGCGCGATCGGGAATCGACCTCGGTGGTGGAAATCTCGCCAGAATCTGCAGACCCACTCGCGCCTGAGACCGCGTTGTAAAAACTCGCGTCTCACGAGTGACGGTGTGAAGAGAGTGGCGTTGGTCTCGGGACATCGGGAGAGATCTTGACGGAATCGCCCCGGAAAATTGGGGCGTGGGTGCGCGGGAGTCCTCGGGCAGTGAGCGGCCGTGAGGGTGGCCGGACGGAAAGTAGGACAGCGTGTATAATCGACGTAAGGACGAAAGGAAGAAACGGCTGACCACTCGGCGCGAATAAGTGGATTTTACGGCGAACGCCGTCGTTCTTGGCAAGATATCGATCATACATAGGAAAGTATTTCCTTGGGAGTGAGACAAACGCCGTATCCGCTCGTGTGTACAGCCGCGTAAATATATCGGGGGGAGGGGCGAAGACGGCCGTGGAGGGGGAAGGAGAAGAGAAAACGGATATACGAGTGGTGCTCGCGATACATCGCATCGCGATCCGTCGCGTCGTTGTAGTTGCATGCGAGCTCGACTTTCACGAACTTCTTTCGCGATATCCTTTAATCCCTCGAGCGGCGCGTACATACCTCACCTCGCTCCCGAGCGAAATACTTCGAATCCGCAAAGTGGCCCGCGCAACCTTCCGACGGTATCTTGAAGTTTCAATCTCGACTCATACTTACGACACCCTGCATCGTTCGATCTCTCTCTCCCTACCTCGGAAGATGACTTTTACGTCCATTACGACGGAGCTCTCCTCCCTTTTGAAAGAGCGGAAATCAATTCTCGTCCGAGGTGCAACGAAATCGGGAAATTTGGCCGAATACGCGAGCGATTGAAAAAAAATACACCGCCGTTTCGTTCGCCTCTTGACGAATGAAAACACGACGGCGAGGAGATTCGGTCGAGAGATCGCTTCTCGAGATCAAGGAGCGTCGCCGTCGCGCGTAAAAGAGGAGCTCGAGGTAAAACAGCGAGAATGTAGGAATCTCCGGTCCGCTCAGATCTGCATCTCCGGCTCGGAATTGTTGTCGTGGAACCAATCCGAGGCCCTCTGACTCTCGGACACGCGCACGTTGAGCTCCCTCTCGCTGTACCGGCTGGATCTGACGATGGACGGGCCGAGGCCGGCGCGTCCTCTGTGCTCGTCGAAGGAGGTGAGCACCTCCAGGCGATCGCCCCGTCGGATGACGCGCGGCGTCGTCTCCACCGAGCTGGCGCCGTCGTGCTCGGCCGCCCACTGCGGCAGATCCATGATCCCGGAGGGCATACCCCAGTGCTCGGTGAACTCGGAGCCCGACCTCGCCAGACTCGGCTGGCTGAGCGATCTGACCAGAGAGTCCGCGCCTTCGAAGGAGCTCAGGCTGGTCAGGTCGTCCCTGTCCACCCTGGCGAAGTCGCGCACCGTCATCTCGGACATCGATCTCAGGTCGGCCTCGCTGCCGGCACCTCCGGCACCGCGGGAGTGAATCGAGCCGGCGAATCGGCGCGAACGGCTCTGCGCGGCCACGGTCGTCGCGGACTGCGAGGTCTGCAGGTGGTGGCTCTGGTTGGTGCGAGCCGAGCTACCACCGTCGCTCTCGTACTCGTACAAGGTCGGCAGGGAGGACCGGCGGGACCTGGTGTCCCATTCGGACGACTTGGAGCGCTTGTACCGTTGCCCGTGATTCTTGCCGTGGCTGGAGGACGAGCCGTTGTGGCCCGACGGCGGGCCCAAGATCCGTATGATCACGTCCCACTTGGCCGGCGGGAACAGATTCACGTATCTCGCGTCCTTTCGTATCAGCTCGTAGTCTTCCTTGACCACCGCCTCGGTCAGCAAGGTCCTCAGCGTGCTCTCCGTCGTGATGATCTCGCGCCACTTGCCGCGCTCCTCCTCCGTCAGCTCGGAGGCGTAACGCGGCTCCAGCACGCGCGCCAACCTGGTGTACCAGTCGGCGTCGGAGTCGTCCAGGGAACGACGCGTCGCCGAGGGTGGCGGTCTGCAGGGTATCTCGGCGCGCGTCGTGTACGTCGGCTCGATGTTCACGTCCGGCTCGTCGTCCGTCAGGTGGTGATGCGTCGGTTCGTTCGTGATCGTCAGGTTGGAGGTCGAGCTCACGTCGGAGAAGTTCTCCCATTCGGGCGGCGGCGGCGGCAGGTCCTCCGTCGGGTAGTTCCTGATGGTGACGTCCCACTTGAGATCCGGCGGCGGCTGGGCTCGGGCGCGATACTCGGTCACCTGCCGGCAATGCCGCTCCACGTCCTCGATCGTCTTCTTCTCCGTGACGGTCCTCAGGAACACGTCGTCCACCTCGTGGGTCGTGATCTCCGGACGGCGGGGCGCGACCACCTGCGGCTCGACCAGCGGCTCGGTCATCTCGTCGCGCAGCAGACGGTGCTCGCGATGTTGAATGGCGGTGTGGGTCGCGGTGGTGGATGTGGTGGGCGCGATTGGCGGCGGCGGCGGCGGAGTGGGCGCGAGGATACTCGCCACCCTGTACTTAGCGTGGGAGGCGTCCGTCACCTCGGTGAGCGAGCGGCTCTCCGTGAGTTCGGTGTTCAGGGAGGTCAGGGATCTCGGCCGGCGAATCTCGTGATGCTGCAACGCCGGTTGCTCGGCCACAGGCGAAGATAGCTTGTCTTGGCTGGTCACGGTGGTCTCCCTCTCGGCCTGTTTACGCAGGATCCTCGAGTAGACCGGCGGCGTCTGCTGCCGGGAGATGGTGGAGACGGACGACGCGCCTCCCGGCGGTCCGTGGAGCTCGGGAACGTAGGAGAAGGTCGTCATACGGTAGGGCGAAGACTCGAGCGAACGAGTGATGCTGGACTCCTCTCTCTCCAGGATGGTCGTGAGGTTCCTCTCGAGGGCGACGCTCGCCACGTCCGATTCCGATGGCAGCGGACTCGGCGGCGGCGGCGGGGCTCTCTTCACTCGCATCTGCACGTCGAACTTGGGCTCGATCGGCACCGCCACCGGGTGTCGCGGCACCATCACCCGGGACGCGTTCGCAGCGGTCGTCGACGAGGTCTCCACCTCGGCGGCGACTGTCTCGGAGTATAGGGAGCTCGAGGTGCGCATCTCCACCTGTCGTTGCACCTCGTGGTGGTCCACGAACGCCTTGTTGTCGTAGGATCCGGCGGAGGACACGGGCAATGAGCGCTCTTCGTCGACCTGTACAACCCAGGGGCGATCGGTGCGATCAGTGCGCGGAATTATCCTTCCTTTCGAGAAGTTGGGGAAAATATTCTCGGAATTCTGAAGGAACTTCCGGTTGTAAGAACGAAATTTGATTCGTGAGAACTGAAAACTTTGTCAACCTTCGAACGAATCTGGTTGCTCATTGTCAGGTATATTGAGAAAATATTGTAGTAAAATTTACGACCAAAAAGTTCGTAACGCTGGATTATATCGGAATTATTATCGATATTGTTATGTAGGTTGTAATCTTTAATGATGTATACACGCGATATAAATCACTAAAGATTACGACGCGTATCATAATCTCAGTCATAATTCCAGCATTGTTAAATTTGGTGGTAATTTTCGCTACAATATTTTCTCCGTGTGGATCCAACCAGATTCATATTTTCACATAAACTTTGCTCTCAATATTTTTACGTAGAAGTTGATCGATATGCCGAGTTATCTTATTTTCTATCTAATGTCTCTGTAATTAAAAGAAGATGATGGAAAAGTATCCTCCCTCGGCAAGTAATTATCCGCTTAGTGTTTACCTTGAATATTTTCACGTACAAGTAAATCGTCTCGCTAAATTACTTTTCTCCGACGTCTCTCCGATTAAATGAAACATTGGAAAAATATTTTCGACAAATGCTAGTTGCTAGTTTCGCGTAAAGTCCGCTGTTGACACTTTCACAGAGAAATCGGATCAATACGTTCGGAACGCGGAGTTTCGTTACTTGAACGAGCTCGCGTAGACGATGATGACGCGGCGCGATTGAAAATCCCTCCTCTCCCGGGGGCTCCTTGCGACGCGTTACAATTTATTACGATTATCTGTAGACTAAATGAATTAAGATCCACGACGGAAGAGCTCTCTCGCGCGGCTCCTCACGCTAAAAGGATTAACGACTATGCGCGCGAGCGAGCGAGCGAGCGACGCTCTCTCCTTTCGCATGCGCCTCCGCGCAATCATCCGTCTTCCCGGGCAATTATCGGGACTCACCTCGGAGTGGCTTTCGCTCGGGTAGTCGCTCGGCAGCGTGTCCGAATGATCGATCACGAGATTCACCTCGCTACCGGAAGTGGACGCCGCGGCCGCGTGGAGGAGGGCGTGCGCGCGGGGTATCTTCAGGCCCTCGAACATGGTGATGTTGCTGAGGGACGAGCCCGAGAGTTTCGTTATCTCGGAGCCGGTGCCGCTCTCGAACGGGTGGCGGTGCACCACGCGAACGTTCCGCCGCTTCAGGCACATGTAGGAGCAGCCGAGGCCCAACAGCAGCAGCGACAGGAACAGGATCGCGCAGATAATCAGCAGGATCTGGAAACCCTTGAGCGGCGGTTCGGTCACCGGCGCGGGCGCCAACGTGGCCGATCTGGGCAGGTCGGGCGGAGTCAAATTAGAACGAGAGGAAGAGAAATCACGGGGACCACGTGGGACGTCTTCGTTCATAGGGAGCGCGGAGGGGATGAGGGAGGGTTGTTTTCTTTCTGACAGTTGTTGCTGCATTTTTCATCGTGACACAGCTGATGTGTCTCTTTGTGACGTCTATGGGAACTTATTTTACCAAGTTGTAAAGATTATAATTTTAAGTTAATTATCAAGTGAAAACCACGTCTGACCATCAAAAATGATTATTTCCTTACTATATTTGTGAAATTTTTTTAACAGTTGCATTTTATAAGAGAAAAAAAATCTTACTCGATATATTCTAATATGTGATTTTTCTTTCTAATGCATAGTTCTTGAGTTCTACGATACAAGTGTACTCTAACTTCGATGTTTAACCTAAAAGTTTTGGATAACCGTTTTAACGTAAGGAAGCGAGTTGGGACGTCCTAATCTTCCCTTGAGATATCTTTACGCTTCCATATATTTTTAATCTACTATATCAGTCTTAATATTATTGTCATTTTCCTACAATACACCTGTTTTCTGCCTTCTTTATAACAGCTTTAATAAATCATTTTTATTTAATACTTTAATAGATGTTACTTTAATAAATAATCTTACTAAATGTTACAATAAAAACTAAATACGTTAATAATTATAGTTACTTCCGTTTACTTTGCCACAATTCTCCTTAGTACGGAGAAGAGTCGGGACAAATATTCGACTTTACAATTTATCTAATTACGTTCTTAATTCTTAAAATGATTAAATTTAAATGACATTAAAACTTTGCATTAACTCCCTCGGTAAAGTAAAACAGATCAGTCTCAATGTTTGTTGTTGCGAAATCTTGAAAGACAAAAGGCTGGGAAAAACAACGTGTTAAGATGATTCCAACTCTCCTTCATCTCCCCCACAGTCTCGCGGGAGAAGCGCCGGGAAGTGCGCGATGTTAGGCGAGACGCGTTACAGTTACAGCGGTAAGTTCGCGATATCTCGCAGCTATCCCCGCGAGCGTAACTGGATTGCGGGAAACAAAGGCGTGTATCGTTGCGGGTACGTCGAGCACCGCACGGTTAGCCCTCATTCGCGATCCCTCCGACGCGATTACGGACGAAGGCGAGAAGGCGAGAGAGACGCCGATATTAGGCGCAACCTTCGTCCCGGAGAGTTGACGGTTTGCCGAGTAATGGAGACATGCGCGCGCTCCAGCTCCCCTCGTTTCCGTAAATTGTATTAATGGCATGCATTAGGTAGTGGATTTGGTTTCCCTCGATGACAGACGGACGGTAGTTTGCTGCGTTAACCTCGTGTAATTTACGCGACGCAACGACACCGTAATCGCCGGTTCTCGCAGAAACGGGGACGGTGTGTCCGCGAGAGCACGCGCAAGAACGGCGCGTCTTCGGGTTGTAACGGGTACTTTATCGAGTCGTGTCATTCGAGTCTACGATGAGACGCGAAAGGATAATTATCGTCGAGGTGATCACATTGAAGAAAGCACCGTCGGTCTTTGGAGAAGGAATATTGTTATGGGATTCACGGCGTATCGTACGAGGCTACTTAGCGAGAAATCGACGCTAACGTACTTTCGCGTAAGACTATACCCGACAATAGACTTTCCGCGGTGAGGATTTCAACAAAGGATTCTTACATGCTGGCCGGCGGCGCGGGAGGTGCCGGCGCCACGGGTGGAGGGTATCTGCAGACTATAGTGATAACCTCGTCTCCGTCCATCTCTAATCCGGGGTGGAAGCGAACGACCACATTGTTGGTGAACACGCGCAGCGGATCCTGCCTGGTGCCGCATCCTGAGGAATAGAGATTATTTTGCGCGTACAAAAATGAAAATTTCCTCCGGTCCCGTTGGAATTGCACGGCGCGCTTGAATATTTCAATCCTCCCACCTCCTCCTGGCGATCGTGGCTGAACCGAAGATAACGAAATCGCGGAATGAAGCGTCGATGAAATCATCGGTGATTTTTGCGTATCTATCCTGTATTTTTCAACTTACGCTTCGCTATACTTATACAGAGCGTCCCAGACTTCGCGATTTGAATTTTACCGAGAGTTTCTCTGAGCAATTTGGAAATAATTATCCCTCTTCGAAATAATAATAATAATAATAACAATCATAACAATCACTTTATTGGACGTGATAATTACGAAATTATACATGAAACAATGAATTATTAATGAAAATGTCGAAGCAGGTCATGTACTCATGTACGACTTTTCAACGTTCAACAAATAACATATCTTTGTAGCTAAATTCCAAAATAAAAATCTGCTAAACAAAGTCCGCTTAAAATCGGGAGAAAGAAACAATAATTTCGTTGTTGATTTGGTCGAAATTTAGCTTGCGAAAAGCCCCGCTTTTTCGATCGCTCGTACTTCGAGAACTATCGACGCCTCGACGTTTTTCACTGAGGAGAAGGTCACGCTCTCGGTAAAATGAAAGACGCGGGGCATCCTGCGTGTTACATTTCCCCAAGAGCGAATTTGAATTGAATATAAGGACGTGTGATATACCCTTGAGAGGTAGCTCCAATTTGGCGGTGGTCGCGCCCCGTCCTTTGAATATGCAGGCGCTGTTGCGATCAAAGTCGGCGTAAGCCACCCCGTAGAACGGCTCCTTGAACTTGAGCTCGACCTGCATGCTGCCCTGTCCGCAATTGAGAACGGCTTTCGTTCGATTCAGAAATATAATCGGCGAGATGTCGTCCAGCTTGGTGACTTTGCCGTCGAGGACGGTGCTCGGCGGCAGTCCCGGCTGATACTCGATGCTGTTGCCCTGCGACGCATAGTTGCTCTGGGACAGCGCAATCGGAATTGCCGCCCAGAGCAGCAGCGCGAGCAACTTCGGCAGCATCTGCGGCAAGAAGGGTCGACGATGATTCTTCGGGCGCAGGCGAAAGAGAAAGCCGAGCGAGGACGGATAACATGAAAAAGATCGTTATGAGATGTTAACGTTCTCTCGGAGAATAATGACGGCGGTGTAATTAGTCGCGGGTGCTCGTCCGATAAAAGATGGGGTCTCGTGCGTTGGAAAAATTCGTCGTGGAATTAATGAATTTGCGCTCGCGCACGGCCCCATTGTCGAGTATTCTCGTTAAAAGGCGGTGATATTTTCACGACGTGAAAAACTAGGGAAAGGGAAACGAGAATTTATTTCATAAAATATACATGTGCGGTTAATGCGTCGCGATTGTGACGGACAACGGTTACGCTATCGCGACATTATACGGTCGCAATTAGCGTAATGAACTTTAATAACAAATGCCCATGCGCAATACGAGACATCAAGATCGGAATCACTGTTTCCTCAGGTATCATCCACAAGGAAGCGACTTGGACACCCACATTCCCACGAGCGACTTTCAGAATGTGAGTTTTCCTTTGTATATTTCACAGCTACGTCATTGTTTGTACGCGTCCACCGGCACACGCGTGTACGCACTGTGCGTCATCGTGTTTCCTCCGCTGTACCAGAAATCGCTCGCGTTTCTTCCTCGAAATTCGAAACACGGGAGGCAAAATCCGACACATTTTGAGAACAGAGAAGTTGGGAAAAGTAGCGTTGGTAATCGGACGACCGGGTTAATATCGAGCTGATCGGAGAATCCGCGCGCTTGAGGAAAAGATCGCCAACGACTTTCAACATCTCGAGTAGACAGCGAGCCCTTCCCGTGCGGATCCCCTCTTCTATTCAACCGGAGCGGAGAAAGCCGTTATCCATCGTGATATTTCCTTTCCGAGACGTCAAACACGGGATAAGCGCGGATTGTAATCTCCAATCTCCCTCCCCTCTCGGCGCGCCGATATAATCTCGATCGCATTGGAATCCCGCTACTACACGATAAGATTAATCGTCCGAGGAGTTAGAGAGACGAGTAATTGCGCCGAACGGTAACTCTCGTAATAATTTGCATATTACACGAGACCGCATACTCTCTCTTTCTCCCGTGAATTACGAAAATAAAAACGACACGTCGTAATTATAATGATACACGAAATGATTATGTCCGGACGAGCCGCGACCTCCGGGGCTCGCTTAGATATACTGTTACGTTTACCGCCGGTAATTGCGCTAAGCAAACGTACAAATTATAGACCTTACTATTCGCTCATGAAAATATCACGTTGTGCCGCGCGTTGCGTTTCGTTCTTTCGTTTCTTCCTTCGTGCGCACGCTCACGTTTCGCATCCAACACGGGTCGCGCGCGCGCGCTCAGGACGGACGGCGCTACGTTGTCGTAAACACCAGACGACGATATTCCCGACGATAATGCGGAAACGCGTGAATCATTTCGCCGAGCGATGCCTTCGTCGTCGGCCGGGGGGATTCGCGGAGGAATCGCGCCGCGTATTACCGTACGCCGCGGAACTGGACGCGCGGCGAACTGTTCTCGCCGTTCGTTGCTCGCTGCTGTTTAGTAGCGCGTGAGAATAGTTTAACGTCCGGCAACTCCGTCCACCGACGCCCGATTTCGTCGAGAGAGCGCGGGAAAAGTGTCGGAAAAATCACCGCCGAAAATATTCACATTTTCTCCACCCTCGGATTCAATCTCCCCGCCCGTAAGAATTCGATTCGTCGTGAAAGATTCCAAGTTCAGTCTGCATATCTTGCTTGATGATAATTCTATCGTGTGAAAAAAAAAAACAACGATAATATTTTGCCCGTCGATGCCGGTTTCGTCGAGAGCGCAAGAGATATTTGAAAAATCACTGCCAAGAATATTCGCATTTTTGCATTCTCGGATCCGTCTTTCCGTAAGAATTCAAATTGCATATCACACGAGGCTGCATACTCTTTCTCTCCCCTTTACCTTCCCCTTCTCTCTCTTTCTCTTTCTCTCGTGAATTATGAAGATAAAAACGACACGTCGTAATTATAATGATACGAGAAACGATTACATACGGACGAGCCGCGACTTCCGGAGGCTCGCTTAGAAATACTGTTACGTTTACCGTCGGTAATTGCGCCGAGCAAACGTACAAATTATAAAAGATTTCAGGTGTAGCTCGGAACCTCTTGGTTGTTGGTTACTGCTAACAAATCTGTTACGCGAAAAGAAAGTGAGAGTCAGGTCGAGCGACTAAATTAATCGTCGAGAATGGCTAATCGATAATTTTGCGTGATTGGCGTTAAAAGCGCGCAAATAAAAGACGCAAAGTCCGGTTATGCACGTATGCGTATCGTGTTCAAACGAACGTTATCATTCTCCGCGATTACACGCGGACAACTTAAACGCGCCAGGAGACGGGCTATCAACCGTTAAAAGTAAAAATAGAGTCGGTCAACGGTCATTTACATAGCCGATGGCCGTGCCTAATTCGAAAAAATTGCCGCGCGCAATTTAGCGGCGCACGGTGGCTGCATTATTCACCGGTAATCGACTGGATTGACGGATAGGATGAGGTCGTTTGTTAGCGCCAAATATCGCACGTCGGGGATAGAAATAGTTATATTATCCAGTTAACTGCGCGTCGGGCTATATATAAGCCACGTCGGCGGCGATTAACAAAATTCCTCGGGACACGCGATGAGTGTTATAAATTATGGTAGAACAACNGATTCGCCCCCCCCCCCCCCCCCTCTCAACTTCTTCCTCCGCCGCTATTAAAGACGGACGAAGTGATTTATCGTTCGCGAAAATTTGGCGGTTTTCAATTACCCGATGCAAAATATAGAAAAAGGGAAGAGCAAGAAGTGATCCTCCTTTACGAGTGCACCCTCAACGCGTTCGCGTGAAAGGAATACTTTCCCGAGTCGAAACTTGGTTTCTACGTTAATCCTACAAATTTCGCTGACTTTGGAGGATCAATGAAAAATCTTGATACATAGTATCGTGCAAACCATCGTCCTACATTGATATCGCGAGCGGTTGTTTACTACAGTTTTCTCCACGCTGAGTCTGAAAAATTTTCACTTCGGAATTTTTCGATATTCAATTACGTCGATATTCTAGCAAGATTGAATCTTTATTTAAATCTCTAATGATTTGCATAAGGACTCCCCTTTTATTCAATCTTTCGAATAAAGATTGAACGTAGGTGGAGGCTGGTCGCGCACTCGCCCGAAAAAAACGCGGAACGCGCGAGAGTTACGAAACAATGAGCTACGCCGTTCAAGCAAAGGGCTACGTCATCCCCACCGTCAATCGCCAAGCGTCGTCGCCTACTGGTGGCAAAAAATTGACATCAATACACCCAAAACATACCGAAACTTCAAGGTGATTGAACTTACATGACGTGCGTTACGAGCTTTTTCATTGTGTTCGGAACGTCGAGCAACACGTACACTGTAGTGTCCGTGTGTCGGTACGGTTATTTATCGTTCCCGTCGGGCGATTAAAATATTTCGCCGTGAGTCGAGACATTTAATCGGGCTCTCGTCAACATCGCGTTAATTAACACGCGTTTCTTTGATCGAAACGTCGTATTCCCGGGAATGTCAGTGCCGCGAACGAGTATTCGGAAGGACAGGAGGTCGCCAGAAGCCAGGATGCTGGATCGAGTAGCCAAGACATCGAAGTGGAAGTGATTAACGATACGTCGTATACTTTCAAATATACAAAATCAATTGTTTATCATATAGGAAATTCCGATATATCGTTTGACAAGCTCGAGAAAGAAGGATATCCCGAGTCGAAATTTAAGTCCATATTTATAGTTGAATTTATTATTATTTGATGAATTATAACTTGACAATCGTACCTCAGCGAATCTTTCTTCACTCGTTAACTTGGATTTATTTTTTCATACGATAAGAAATATCGAACTAAATAGACGAAGAACGAATCGCGAATACGAGCCTGAAATGATGTTCTCGATCAAAGATGAAATTGAATGACGTTGCGAGATACTCCGTTTTGAATCTGTTAAAGCCGCATTTTCACTTTCCTTTCGCCTTAAACGTACCGAATTCGAGTGTTAATCTCTATCAGTACACAGCATTATCGGACGAGTGATAGTTACTTTTACTTTTCTCAATAATCCTCTTTAGGATCGACGTAGGGGCAAAATTTCGATTCGGGCTGATTTTTGCCGATATATTTAGCATCGAGGATTCAATCGACTTGACCGGCGAGTAACAACCGCCTCCTTCGCCGTCGATATTTTATCGTCCACGTGTACGAAAGCGCGACACTTTGTACGAAAGATCGCGCATCATCGCGTGAAATCGCGAACGGGCAGGCCGTCAGTAAGCGAGACGGGCGGTTCGTTAGAGCTCATTAAAGATTTTACAGCCTCTACCTCTTCAGCCTTCGGAGAGGAGGAGGGGAGGAGCCGAGCATCGCGTCCTCGATTGTGAGCGCGGAAAGTAACGCGCGAGAAATCACAGGAGAATCTCATGGCCAATTGTAGCGTTTCCTGCTTCCTGCGTTTCCTTTCTCCTCCCCCCTCATGCCGCTGCACGGTTACTTGCTTAATTATTTAATTGATGCACCGTGCACTGTGCACGGAGGAAAAAGGAAAGAACAGTTAATAGGAAATAACGAAGTACGATTTAATTGGCGATACTCCGTGCCGTGCGGAGGGGAGATATTACCCGGTCGTATCATCTTACCGTCGCATTAACATATCGCGCACGTGGAGTTAAAGTCGAAATAAAAATCCCCCTTCTCCCCCAAGCCCTCGCTCACCGCCCCCCTGACGCGACACCGCAGGCAGCACGGCAACGTGGCGCTAAATCATATTACGGTCCCTTCGGTAATATTACACTTCCCAGCCTCCCGCGGCTGCTGAGAAACGAGGTACTCGCGCGGTACTTTAAGACACCTATTACGCAAATCATTTTACGATCCTTAATTATTCTCGTCCCTCCCCTGCGTACGTACGTCCCGCCGTACGTTTGTCTTTCCGCCGGAGAGTCTCCGAAATTGAAAATAACAGCCCTATTACCGAAGTTTCGATAACGTCGTTAATTCTGCCGCGGCGGGGGATTGGGGAAGATCGAGAGGCGAGACGCGCGAATTTCTGCCGGACCTTCGCATCCTTCGGCAATGCGTAAGTAAAAAACTCACCTGCGCAAAGTAAAAACGCCTTTCGTCATCCGCGAAATGAGGGTTCGATTTATTTCGAGCGAGTGATGCTCGAGATTTCAAGGCCGGGCGGTTACGACTTTAACGCCGGTGCTTGGCCTTTCGTTTCATTACTTTAATCAATACTATCACTACGATAACATTTGTTGTTTCGTCAACGAAAGAGATTATTATTGATGATATAAATATATAAATATTAATATAATGATTTTAATTTTAATATGAATATTAATTAACATGTTAGTGTATTAAATGTTAATTAATTAATGTAATATAAATTGTATTAGTTATTGTTATCGTGAAAATTAAAGAAGTAAAACGAGGAGCGCGTTCAGCGCCTTCAGCGAGGAAAAGAGAAATAATTAACAACGGCTCCCGACGTAGGCGCGCCTTGTCTTAAGACAAGAGCGACTCGCAGCCTTTCCGGTCGTGGATCGCCGAGGCTACCCTAACGGTACAGTTCCCCTGATAGAACTTATTTTCGTAGAAAAGTCGAGTCATGCCCTTCCTCATCACACAGACGACCGACTCGCTTGCATTCAGACGCAACGGACTTTATTACGAAACTCTATTGTGCTTCCATCGTCCATCTCTCTCTCTCTCTCTTTCTTTTTCCTTTCCTTCTCTTTCTCCCAGCCCTCGCAATCGCTCGAAGATGTTGCGGAGATAGTTTTACTATAGCCATTATATCCGCGCACCGGCGAGACCATTAAAAAAGATGCGATTGATATCCGGTCTTCCGGCCTGGCGTAATCTTCGACTTCCTCGTGCGACCGACTACCGTGTCCAGCGAGAAGAGAGAAAAAAGAGGGCCGTAAGAAGCTTCCCGTCTTACCGGCGACTTCCGCGCGCGCGCGAGATATGCGAAATCCCCGGCTCAGCGGAACACGCGTGGAAATGATCGTCGTCCTTGTTCACAAGTCGTCGATTATCCGTAATTAAGCACACACTCTCCAATAAAGAAACGTGATAATAATCAGAAAAAAAAGGAAAAAATACCCAAGAGGAAAATTAATGACTCGACGGACCGATAATCACACTTATTCGCTTCTTCATCCTTTCGACAGCACTTTTTTATAAGGGATCTCAAATAAAAAATTTAATGAATAAAACAATGAAAAAGAAAATAAATTTTTCGAACTTATTACAGGGGATATTATTACACCTGGAATACGGAGAAAAATTATTTGCCGGCGTAGCAAATTTTATGTTGTCGCAGCAAAATCTGTCAGTCACTATGTGGATAGTAAAACGACTTGTTGAAGAGTATCGCCATTCGTTGAATTATTTTGTTGAATCTACAAATTATTTTGCTGTAAGAACAGTTTACAAGAACAAGTTAATAAATATGGGCAAACACTATTTGATTCTTACAGCAAATTAACATGCCCCAAAGATCAATTCACTCGCAAGTAGAAGTTTTCTATCCCGGCAACAAAACTGTTCCTGCTCTAATTACGAATAATTCGCTAATTTGATTATGCCAACTAAATTTTATCGCCGTCATAACGAATATTTCAAGTAGCAACCATGTGGTTCTGCTGCAATGACAAATTAATTTTTCTCCACGTACAACTCACACACACACACACACACACAATACGGATGGAAGATCGGCGATTTGAGTAGAATTCCCGAACGAGGTCTCTTCTCGCGGTAGAAATTACGTTCGCACGATTCGTCCGCGCGCGAATCAAGCCAATTCCTTCGACAAATTAGAGAAAGACGGATCGCGCCCGGTCAGCTCGGCGGTCATTTCGCGCAGCGTGCGTCCGCGGTGGAAACGAGCGAGGAAAACGCGGCGAGAAATCGTCGGGGAAACGTCCTCAGCGTCATCATCGTCTTTGTCGTTGTTCTCATCGGTGCCTTCTCTCGCTGCGTCTAACGATGACTCCTCGGCGAACCGTGATGCGGGACCGCGAACGAAGGAGAGTTCTCGTCGGCACGCTTCGATGCACTCGCGCCGGACCGGCTGCACCGTTAGACACCGCGGTAATACGCGCTCGCTCGCGGTAGTGCACGGTAACAAAATACCTGGTTATACTGACCGTTGCCGCCGAGGAGGTGTTGTTGATGCTCCGCGGCCGGGCGATCGCGATTTTTCCGCGCCGATTGAGAGATTGACGGTATTCCGTCAAACCCGGGAAAACGACGTCGATTGTTATTACAGATGCTCTTATTATTGATCGCAGCTTATCTTTTCGGGGATACTAACACAGATGTGCACGTTTAGATATGCTCGATTTTTTTTAATTCAACAAACATTTTGTCGACGATGATACAATGAACGTTATTGTGAAAAAAATATTCACCGGGAAATTCTACGACGAGAAGAAGAGAAAAATGTACGATGGGCAGATATTATGTTCGTGTCTCTGTGAGATAAGATTAATTTTTTCTGGCTTTAATAAATTCATTCCCCTGAAGAGAGGTTGACACGTTGACCGTCATGGGATCATTAGTGACCGGAGTTGTAAAGTCGCCCCGTTTCTCTTATTTACGCGTGAAATGGAGTCAATTGTACGCGGCGAATTAAATATACAGCAAACAGAGAGCCAACGAAACGGACCGACGAATATCGATGCATCGCGAATGGCGTTTATTTACCGTATCTTTGATGATTCGAGCTTCAGTTGAGCGTTAAAATAATCAATGAAAATCAGCGTGGCAGCCCACTGAATATTTCGCGTTCGTTCATATTGTAACACGTCCTTCCGAACGTACGCTATAGCGGGCGACGTCGTAATATAGCGGCGATAATGCGACTGAATTTATAAGAGCGACAATCCGCTCGTGGAAGTGAACGTCAGTGGAAAATCGCTCTTCGTTCCGCTTCCACCGAGAAATGTTGCTCTCTCGATCGGGAATTTGCTTTCGAGATTGGAGGTTATTTTCAGAGTGCAAAGTCCTCGAGATTGATTTTAATTGCTCCGAGGATCACTGGAGTGTGTCGGTCTCCGAGAGAAAGAGAGAAAGGGTGAAAGAGAGAAGGAGAGTGAAATTCTTGAATTACGAGCGTAGAAACTTTCATACGTCAATCATGTTGTTAGATACAGTCGGGAACACGGACGGAAAAACGGACAGTCGCCGGACAAGGTTTTTAATCAGGACCGTCGTTTCGACGTACCTTCGACGTTTTAGCCGCTTATTGATCGCAGATCCCGTCCCGCTCCTCGCCCCCGCGTGTCCCTAAGACTGTCGCATGGCGCGCTCTGTCCTGAAATACCAAAGTAACATGGCAGAGATTATTTAGTGAAAGTCATCTCGGCGGAGCGTGAAACATGCGGATATCTCGCGACAAGACGTGTGCGATCGACGGCCGAGGAAATACGGCTGAGAAACCCATTCGGTCGATTCGAATGAAGTTCTTGTTTGGATAGGTAGACGAATCAATGTTTTGGTTCTCATATTATCGAAATATTTGCTTTCCCATGTCCGAACAAGAATTCAGTTTGAATGAATGAGTTTTCAAATGAGTTCCTCAGCGTACAGCGCGTTGATAAATTTGCATCTCGTTGCCAACTTGCGAGATCGCGCGAATCTGTGGTGTTTCATATCGTTGGGGGGGGGGGGGGNGGGGGGGGGGGGGGACAAAATTTGGTGTCCCGTTAAGTACCACGGACGCGGTGCAGCGATCTGTTTGTTCCTTCAGTTCGCTTTCGGAGCGGTAACTCCGGCTTCACCGGTAACTCAGCCCGAATACCGTTAGTCTTGGTTGCGATTAGCCTCGCGTGGAGACGGTAGAAAATTCTATTATTTAATTGCAACGTGAATTGTTCGATCCAAGTGCGTTCTGCAACGTAGCGCGCAGGTAGATAGCGTGTGTGATTCGGTGGCTTTCTCACCGGGGGCAATTAAAGAAAGGCGCTCTTTCTCAGCCGAAACGTGTTATCATCGGAAACGCGTGGTTACCGGCCCGATCATTTTGTTGGATTCTGCGTTTCCAACGCATGCAGTCTTGCATTCTTCACGACCCCGGCGGAGTTACATTAGACTGCGCCTTGTAATTGCGTGTGAGAACGCGCTCGGCGATACGCGCAAATGCAAAGAGAGCTGGACGACTCGATAAACGCGTTAGAGAAGTGCGAGATCTGATAAAAGGATTTAGACACGGAGGAATCGCCGAGGATTTACGGGGATGTCTTTGCGAGAGCCCCGGCCGTTTTCCAATTTCACTTTCTTCCTCTCGTTCCGCTCGTTCTCTTTTCTCTCATTTTCCTCGGATTTATCCGGCTCCTCCGGGGATTTTCCCGAAAACCCGCGACTGTTCTCGCCATTCTCACGTGCATGAATTCTCAAAACGGCGCGAGAGAAAGGAAGAATGTAGGAATGAACGAATTCCTCCTCTTTTCCTTTCTTTCTCTTTTTTCCCTTTTTTAATATACATCATCATTACGTGTCATTTTTTCTTCTTTTTTTTCTTTTCTTTCAATTCTTGTATCTTCCGTTTTTCCTTGCCTCCTTTTGTTTTCTGCCCATCCTTCTTTGGAAACTGTTCCAAATGTAAACATTCTTAAAAGACCAGAATGTTCAATAAATGTCTTTATCTCTCTCCCTCTCTCTCTTTCTCGCTATTTTCGCGAGCATGAACTTTTAACATTTTGACGGCTGCTGTCACGTATACGTTCATTCTGCAAGCGGCTATTGTCTTCTAAAGAAACATATCTCGAGTTTACAATTATTACATTTCGCAGCTATATCAAGTTAGATGTAGGAATTTATGTACAAGGAGGATGTTTGTCTCTTTAGATACTACTTAAGCGAACTGTCGAAATCTATCGGCGGTGGTGAACAATTTTTCCGAGACACACGCGGCCGTTTAAAGTGTTAAAACAGTTCTGGAAGAAGGAAAGGAAAAAAAGAATCCTTTCCCTCTCCCTTCCTTTCTCTTCCTTCCATCCTCTCGCGCCCCGAGATCCCGAGGAATTGGCGAAAGTAGTCGCGGACTTTCGGTAAATCGTAGAAGCCGACGGAAAAAATTCGATAAAACTCCGCTCGCGCTGTGCGGCACACTTTCCTCCGACGAGGAGGTTACACACACTTTGATGTAATCGATTCCATGACACAGTACGATGATGTGCTGCCAACCTTGGCCGCTTCCTGTCGCACATACACACGCATAATACACACATATGCGCATCCATAAGCAAACACACGGGCGTACGCTGACAATCCTCGAGCAATTTTCTTAGACTGCATCGGGTGACTCTTTCTCGCACACCGACATTCTTTTGGGCGATGGCACGTGATCGTCGTGCCGATCACGACTTCGTCGCCGTGGATATGCGACCGGAATACGTTCGCTTACACGTGTATGTCCCGTGTAAGCCGCACGTACGTGTCGGTACTCCGCGACGTAATGAGGATCATCAGTGAGAGAGCTCACGGAGAAGGCCCTCGATGATGGTCAGGTCGGAAGATGTCCCACGCGATAATCCACCGACGCCAACGCGAGTCTGCATCGCGTCGTCGCGACGGTTAAAGGACGACAAAGCGCGACGCGAAGAGAACAGTATGCGCTACAAGCAGCGGCTTTCGCGAATCTTCCATGCCGGGGAACAGCAGCGATTTAGATATCTCGGAGAGACGGGGAATCTCGCGGTTGCAAATTACGCGCGATTTTGCAGAATTGAATTTCCCGCCGCGAATAGACGACGAGGAATTCATTCCTCGCTTGATTCCGGGTGAACCGGCCTCTCGCTCTCTCGCGTTTCACCTCTTCAGGAATGAATTATTAGAATCGTGAGAAGATCGATAATTTTTAAGTAAATATAAATATGTGACGAGATTTCCCCTTTTCTTGTGGAAATGCCGTAGTGAATGTTTATTCATCGCAACATTTGGCTCAGGTTGTTCTCGTTAGCTGAACTAGCGCCGCACTGGAAAGACTTCGTTCTTTTTCCCCCGCAACGTTGCGTTATTGTGCTTGTTTCGCTCCAACGGCAAAAAGTGCAACCTAGTTCAATTAAAAAGAACAGACCTTGTATCTTTCTCGACGATGTTTGAATTAAACGGGGGAAATTCAGCGTATCTAAACGTGTGGTCAGTCACGAAAAGCCGCACATTTTTTTTTTTTTTTAATAAATTTCGAAACGCACGTCAAGCAGGAGAATTTATTTTTAGTTATTCTCATGGGAGACGTTTTCTTACCGGGTACAAGATGCGTTGCGAAACTCGAATGAAAAAAGTGTTACAACTTTCTTGTGACTGACCATGCACGCATGTGTGTCAGTCATCTTGAAGAGACGCAGAGATTAATCGAATACGTGGAGTTAGCGGGAAAAACTGGAGTCTAATTAAGCTCCGTGATACCGAGGCGAGGGATTTTGAATTTCTCGTGATCTGTTATCGGAAGAAAGCGGGTCGCTCCGCGGACATTTAGTATCCGTCATCGGAAACTTTTGGCCGTCTTAAATTTAATTCGCCGCGACAGCAGCCGACGACGCGAGGAAAATAATGGATGACGTATGAGCCATAAATGTCGGGCGGTATTTACTCAAGGATAGAGATTGATTCGAGCAATCTTTCCGCAAGGGAGCAGAATTACTCTCATCGAGCGACTTTTATCGAGAGAAAATTTCCGGGGAAGATCGCTTCTCTCTGTGTAATCCACGCATACGCAAATCGAAGATAGAGAGACGAGGAAACCCGACGGCGGAATACACTCTGTCACGAAAATAGTTGATATTGTTGCAGAAGGAAAACACGTTTGTAGAGTATCGAGTTCGCCGTGTCGAGAATTTTCCAACGAGACAAAGACGGTCCCTCGCCATTTTATCGTTCAAATATAAAACGGTTATCCAGACGGAAAGTTCGAGCGAAGATAAAGCTTGAGAAACCGGGCTGCCGGGGCTGTACCGCGTAACAACTTAATAAACATTCGCTATGCATATTTTGCCTAGACAGACTTTCTCTATAGATGCGCGCGCATGTGTGCGTCTGTATGCGTGTACGTAGACGCGGAGAAACTTTCGCGGACCCCACCGGTCGGACGCACAAAGTGTCGTTATTAGAAAGAAACATGGCGCATCTTCGGGGGAAGAGAAACGAGAGACAAATTTCGTGACTTTTTCCACGAGAGAAGAACACGGGAGAATGTTTAATTAGAGACACGTATACCACACACACACACACATAAGCGCGACGGCAGCCCGAACCCCGCGACACGGCGAGAAAACGAAGACGCAACGTCATCCGATTGAAAGACGAAACGATTGAAACGCGAAACTGTCGGAGAGAGCGGATCGCGCGACCCGGCGATTCACAAGGCGCTAAATCACACGCTTGCGCGCGTTAATCATCGCGCGTTTCCCGCTGAAAATAATTCCCCCCCGGAGTCGTTTCGAATAATCGAAGCCTGACGTGTCGCCGAAGTTTATTTCTGCCGGGAAGCGATGACAATACTTTTCTCCGTGAGATGCTTGTAAACACGTCGCCGACGAGATTACTCACCGATGTCGTGACTACGGAGTGACTTATATTTTCCGCGGAACGCTATTACATAAAAGTATCACCGGCGGCGATAATTCCCCGTGCGAGCGCGCGAACGGGGAAAGGAGAGCCGCTGCTGTTTTCTCGCGGTTCACGCACATCGCCTCGGAAAACGGCAGCGCGTAAGAGGCGAGAGAGACGAGAGGACGATGACGGATTTATTGTTTTTTTTGGATAGGGCGGTTCATATATTACGCCAGACAAAGGATATAACAGAGGGGAAATATCGAGAGAGAGAGAGAGAGAGAGACGAGCGACGAATTTATCGTTTACGCCCTCCCGACGTGTACTCGCGATCTATTTTATAGAAACCGCCGACGTATTTCGAAAGATCTCGCCGTTCTGTCGTGCCACGATAACGCCGTCGATGACAACGGCCGACTACTAGTGGAGAATGCATGAAATTAAGAAAACGAATGGCTGTCACCGGGCGACCAACTCGAGGCCTGTAACAGCCCGGTAAATGTCTGTTCGCGTTTTACAAGTGGCTAGGGAGATCATAAATTTTGCATGCCGTTAGCCCGACGCGGCCGTATTCAAATGTACGGGAAGGTGAGACGGAAAATCGAAATAGAAAGAAAAAGGTTAACATTATAAGTCAAGGACGGTCCACTGAAATTTTTGCGCTGCTTCAACAAGGTGAATATGTTAATTCAACATAAATTTGTATAGTTTTTAAAGTTAAATAAAAATATTTCAGCGGACCATTTTTAACGCAAAATTTTGTTACTTTGGTCTAAGGAGGAAAATAATATAAATTCTGACATACTTAATTTGGCTTTCAAATTAGCACTGTGCCCTTCATAGATTAATATAAATTCTGTTCTTATAAAGTATAATATGAATTTATAACAATTCTAATATATATCAGTATTCTTTAGGCAAACGTAATTTTAAGCAGTAAACAAATGAAAGAATCCGAGTTGAAATGAAAGAATACCTCTCTGTAGAAATGTACATGAAAACACAACCTTAACCCCTTTTTCTCGAAACTACTTTCCAAGTTTCTTTTAGTCTCTAATCCTGCGAATTTTCTCTTCCATCAACCGCGTTTGCTTCGTTGTGTCACGCTCCTAAAAGATGATCACGTGAACGTCCAATGTGTCACGTCGAAAATGAAAAAAGCTAAAATAAGAAGAGAGAAAAATAATATAAATTCTGTTCTCTTTCTTCAAAAGACATGTTTTCCGTGATTACTTTTATCAATATCGATGCGAGTTTCGTTGTTTAATTCAATAGTTACCGCGAGAGGGTGTCTCGCGGGGGGTTGCGTATCTTGAAGGTTTGAATGTCACGGTGGGGATGAGTATTATAAAATAATATGAATAATGTTAATATCACAATATGGGGAATGTGGAATTATTGATTGATTAATCCTAACGGTTCTCTCGAGCATGTTTCGCCAATCGAGGTCACACGACCTCGGGATAAACAACATACGTATGTACGAAACTACCGAGCGGTCAAAACTCGTCCTTGACGAGTCGGTATTGGGAAACCGGATTGGGAAACGTCGTACGTGATTTCCGAGTTTTCCGGATCGGTCGAATCGCTCATAGCACGCGATACCTTACTTTGCATGCGTGACTATCATGCTAAGATTACTTTGAGCAATAACAGCATCTTAGAATTCCAAGGTAACTACCACCTTTTATCTTCGTTGTTCCAAAAGAAAAATATACACTTTCCAGCCTCTGTTCTTTATATATATTTATATTTTTTTATATGATTAACTTATTGCCTCTTGCTTCAGATCTTGCGATCTTTACGTCAACATGCTGAATGCAGTTTCGGTGAATGCTGTACCGGAGGATCCGGTTTCAGCCAAGCAGGATCGAAGATAGTTTTATAATTTCTTGTAGTATCGTATATTAATCTCTTTGCAATGGAAAACTGGGACATAATTCTTCAAGAAAAAATTCGTCGAGTCATAACGATTGCCGAGAGTTAACATGCTCGTATCTATTTCTATTTTTCTCGCGTATTTTTCTCCTCAATCTATTGATCATCGTATCTGATCGACTCGGTGCTATATTTTATGTTGCAGAACTGCAGCAGAACGTGGCCGATCCTGAGTTCCCGGTATTTCGGTGAGTCTAAAGCAAAGATTTTAAATGGTGGTGATTCTTCCGGCGGTTGGCTTTTTACGAAATCAATGCGATTTACCTAAATTTTTGCATGTACACTGAGACAAAAAAATGTTGGTATCTCTCTAGAAATTATAATCATTTCCGTCATCAGTCATATTTCTTTGTTATTTTAACCAAAAGTAATAAAAGCACTTTTTCGTTATAGTTAATCACTGTGCAATTACAGTCATAAATGCCGAACTTTTTTTCTCTCGGTGTAGAGTTTCTGTACGTATATGTGTTTGTTCGGTATATTTTAAAATACACTGCTCGAAACACAATCGGAGGATTACTTCTTTAGATAAACAAAAATACATAAACATGAAACATGCGTTTCAGAAAAGCGCTTCAAATTTGAATTTGAGAGGGCAAAATAATCGCGAATTCCGCGTGTGATAGCGGAATTCGCGATTATTTTGCCCTCTATAAATTTAATTAATCGTCGCGAAGTTCCAGAGAGAAAAAGCGCGAAACTTGCATATTTTCATATATCTCAGAAATAGTCGCGGAAATATTTGAAATTTTTCACGTGTAACGCGTTACAATATTTTGCTCGAAACGCAAAATCCAACGTGTACATTTATTGCTATCAATTAATAATAACAAGAGTTAAAATTCTCGTGAAATAAGAAGTTCGGTTTTCGCGAAGGTGCTTGAAATCGTCTATGAAACGTTATATTTTCGATTTATTTCTCAAATTTGTCGAACGGCGCGACACGGTTCTCGGTTCGCAGCTTCTCTACACGCGATTCGCAAAAATCTTTTCCAAAGTGTTGGAATAAATCGTACTTCCCGTCGAACGACTAAATATAATTAATAAAGCGATCATGGTCGCAAAGTGCAATCAACGTGGGACGACGAGTGGAACGCTACAGAGGTCAAATACTGAGGACCTGATGGACAGCTGGACGCCGTGGGACGTCGCGAAATGGTGAGCGTACAATCATGAACGCTTACACAGCGTGTATTATTATGCCCAGTATCACAATAGCGATTACCGATTGCGTCCACGCCTGTCTGCCCGAGTCTACGACTGTCTCTTGACCAATCGAAAGAAGCTGCTGGCAATTTCATTGGCCAATAAACGCACGTGCAATCGATAATCGCTAGTGTAAAACGAGTTTATTACGTGGTGCATGTTATAAATCGCATTGATTAGCTATTATCAATTCTCACATTATGAGTGCTCACAGAGAAAAGAAAAAATACTCGTCCACATATAGTTGTAAATATCTCGATTTCCAAACGGTCAATCTATTTATCGCTCCAATAATTGGGTCGCGTTTAAATCTACATACGGTGCAAGTTTCAACGAACTCTTGAACAATTTATTTCGCTGCAACTACTTGAATTTCAAGTAGGACACGCGCATAAAGACGCCGAGAAATACGGTATCCCGATCGCGCGGATTTTCCCTTCGATCTCGCGAGGCGTTCGCGCGCTTCCCTCGTTATGTCGCGCTCCTGGAAGGTATGACGTGAACGCCCAGTCACGCCGAATGTCCCGATGCCTTTCTGCGATCGAGCCTTTAAAGTCGAACCAGTATCCGAAGGAGACAACGGCGATCTCGTTGCGCAAAGGCGCGCGCGCGCAAAGCCGCGACTTTCACTGGCCGCGCACAGCGCGCGAGCGCGTGGGTACGATCGCACGTGCGTGTGCCCTTGCGCGGCATTCACACGCACACACAGAGGTAGACGCACCTATGTACGCGGGCGGTTGCAATGGTCGTGCATCGTTGGACGCACGAACAGCGGGAGATAAACGTAACCGGCGGATTAAAGGATCGAAAGGAAAAACGAGGATTACCGCAGCGTCCTATTTGCCGCGTGCGTGTACGGTGCGTGCGCGCGCGGATCCCCTTTGATTAGTCGCTCGGTATGACGCGGGCTTTCCTTTACGCGACTTTTTAGCCGAGCTGTTTGGTTAGAACGTCAGTGGAATGATTAGCGCGAAATGAAAACTTATTATTCCGACAGTGGGAAGCCGGATCCCGCGGGAGGATTGATATTACGCCCGTGACGCGTTGGATCTCGGAGAGTAAAAGGTGAGAGGGGGAGGGGGGAGATGTGACGAACGATTAATCTCTCTTTCTCCTGGTTGAAAAATCCGCGAGAGGCGAGAGAGTGTGCGCGGTGGTTTCATAATTAGACGGGCGGTGTTTTGTTGTGCGCCGCGTCGCGTCTACTTCGCGCACGATGAAACACAGGAGGGCGCGTCTGCGGGATGAAAATTATTGCCTGCTATTATTAAATGCGATTTGCATAAATCTCGATCGATTTTTGCGCTCGGGGAAAAAAGGTTTCGGGAACCGGTCGCAGGGCCGGAAGGATAAAAGTTCGAGACGCATAAATCAACCGAACGAGATATAATGCGGCCCCGACAGAGGGTCCGTGGCGCGGCGGAGAAAATTATGAAACATCATCGTCGAGGAGAGAGAGAGAGAGAGAGAGAGAGATTCGTTGTCCGAACGAAAAACAAAAAAGGCCGGGATGTCAGACCGGTTAAGAGGACACGGAAGGAAAAACGCGAATGTCACGAGGATTATTCTGAGTGAGCGAATCGCGCTTCTCTTTTTTCCCCCCGGATCGTCGCAAAAGCGCAGCTGCGACTTCTGTTTGCGGCACGAGAAAGAGGGGCGGAGGTGGGAGGGAGAAAAAAGGAAAGAGAAAAATGAGAAACACGCGAAAAGAGAGTGACGGACAGTCCGCGTCGCGTAACAATGCGTTGCTTCTTGCGTGTGTGCATTTTTAACACACACGCGCGAGAATACACCCTGTACCTACAGCAGAGACATTTTGCATAAGTATGCACGGAGGAAATGCAGATGTGTACGAGATATCGCGCCTCGGTGCTGAAGCATCAAGTAGAGAGACAGTCGCAAAAATTCCAACGACGACGATGATGCGAGAACGGTGACGCGAGACGCGGTAAACATCTGCTAATTATTACATCTCCGTTCTTTATTGCGTCATAATCGCTTATGGTAAATTAAGAGATAATATCCCACCGTACATACGCGCATAATCGCCGCTTTCGTGTCCGTGAAAGAATCGCTTTTGCCATACCATGTATTATATCCTGCCGTGTATCGTGAGAGGCATGTAGATTACGCGAATGTAAACGGATATTAAAAGCGAATCGGATCGAGTGAATTCTGATTAACGATCGCGATAAAACAGATATTGAGGAGATCATTGTGCACCTGCGGCAGCGTTCCCGAGAGAAATAATAACAATAAAACCGAGGGATTGCCGTTATTGTTCCGCGGAGTGGTAATAATTGATAACGATTGATAATGAAAATACAACGGACGCGCTGTCTCGATCGAAACATTTTTCACGAAGCTCCTGGAGTTAAGAAACAACACCATATCAGGGGAGCAATTTTAGCTTTTTCGAGTTCTCCCTCGAGCAGTTTCGGCTGTTCGTGAGGATCGATGTCTCAGGACTTTTATTCTTCGTTTTAAAGATAATTCTTCGTCTAGAGAGAATTCTTTACTCTTCTTCTGAGAAAATGATGAAACAACAATATTTTCATTCAAACAAAATTAAGTTTGACACTAAATAATTGCATGATTTATATTAAACCAAACTGAATCAAACAAACGGGTACAGCAAATCCAAAGAAATCATTTTCTCTGTGCACGAGTATACCGAGAATCAAAGGTAGGAAATAACGTCGACGTTGCAGCGTTAACAATGATAATGTAATAACCGCTGTTAATAACGGTTCGTGCAGAGCAGATACAGCGGCTCGTCGTCGGAAAGACTCGTCTCGCGACGAGTAAAAACCGAGAGCAGGACATCGCTATTATCGAGCCTTTTCTAACCGCGCGCCAACGAGATCCGGCCGTGTATCGCGTCGATCAGCCGAGGATCTTGTCTCGCGCCTTGTCGTGCACGCTAAAGAAACGGATATACAAACGGGATCAGCTGGCGGGGAAAAAACGCGAAATATCAGAGTGCAGGGACAGCTGTGGGGCCGCCGCTGTCTCTCTCTCTCTCTCTCTCTTGCCGTGCAATGGAGCCGCGCGTATTCTAGCAATTGGACTTTTGCTATTGCGAAAGAGCGCGCTTACCGGCGCGAAGTGAATGGCGCGAAGCAACGCGTAGAGTCCAGGGACGTAGGACGCGAGAAGAAAACGGCGGCACTGTTTCACGATCGGCATTCGTGCCGGTTTATTATCGCGGCCGAAAGGCAGGCCCGACGATAGGGATCGCGAGAGGAGAACGTTCCACCGACGATTTTCATTTTCGGCCGACCGACATAAGAAAGGGGAGCGCGAAATCGGACGACTCGCGCCGCCTCCCGAAAATCAGTCCGACGCGAGAAAGCGTTGCCGAGAGTTTCGTAAGTTCCATATTAATAGGCCCGGGGTAAGAATACTCGGAGGGGAAAACTAACGAACGACAGGCTCAGGCTTTCGGCGTAATTGCCGAGTACGAGCGAGCTCGCGGAGGTGGACGCAAGACTGACGTATAGAATTTGACGATTTCCGCCTCGAATCGCACGTGACGACCGAACAGGTTGGGAACGCGCGACGGTATCGCGAAACAGAGCCCTTCTCCGTAAGCCCTTCGCCCGTACCTACCACGCCGAAGGGAAAAATGTCTATCACGACGCGGGACGCGTGTGTAAAGCATGCGTGCGGTGGCAATTTTCCGTGCAATTTCTTTAATTCATGTTAATAGTATGCTATTAAGATCCTTTACGGTGCTTGCGCGTGCGAAAAGTCGCTATTACCGGTGCGAATCGCAACGGTCGCACGCGCCTCCGTGCTTTGATAATTTCACCGGGGATACCTCACCCATGAGCATCTACATTGCGCATCTGCATTTCATGGGAATCCGCTATCGAGCCCGCGGATCTCCCTCGCGACGAAGTCGCACATGCGCGCGCCCTTCCCTATTTATCCGTTCACCACGTTTACGGTAACTCGCGTACGAAAACCTGAAAAAATGATTCCCCCTCCCCCCTCCCTTCCTTCTGTTCTCTCCAGTCAGTAATCAATACGCTTTGTGGGCCGAGAGAATTAGCGGATCGCTAATCTAGAGTTCCTTAATCCCGACAGCCGATTCACGCAGCTGTGAACGTGTAAAGCCGGCCTCATAGACTATATGTATTAGAGATCGAGGATTGTGGATTAGGGACTAGAATTCATCAATCAAATCAATTGATTAATTAAACCGATTCATTCGTTGAAAAATGAAAAGAACCAATAGGAGCCCATGCGGGACGACGGTTGCGAATAATGACTTCCGCGGGACGATAACAATATCGACGGCGTGTGTACACGGAAAAGAAATCTCAGTTCGGAGGAACGAAATCCCCGCGTTACCGAAAACGGTCGTCTGAATATTCAGCTTTATTATAATTAACGATCGCTTGAGATAACCGGGAACAATTGACCGAGCAGAAACCACCTACAGGGGATTCTTCTTTAATTGTGAAAGAGAACGATAAGAGCCGGCGCTGTGGTAAGTAGTCGCGAGGTTAAAAGTGATTAGACTTCGAAAGTAGATAAAGAAAGTAGATAAAGGCGGATAAAAGTAGATAAAAGTAGATCAAGCCAAATGTGTCGGTTCTTAGGTTCCGACCTTTGCACAGTGGAAAATTTCGTTTTACAAACGGCTCACCTAAATTTTTATGTTACTTTAACAAGGTGAATATGTTAAAAAGTAATATGTAGTCAAGGTGAATATATGTTAATTCAACGTGTACTCGTGTACTTTTTAACATATTTCCCACGTTAAAGTGACACGAAAATTTTAGCCGACCGTTTTTAACATAACATTTTTTACCGTGCAGTGACGAAGACTGACTACAACTGATTGGCTGCAAAAGAGAGTCAGAATCTACCGACCGGAACATTTGGATTCATCGATTTTTCAAATCTAGTAATTTGCAATCTCGCAGCTGTACTTATCAACGCCCTCTCTTACTGGCCCGTTTCAATTAAGGATTTCACATCCCGAGAAGCTGATTCATATATTCCTTACGAGGGAATATCTTTCTGTTCTTACAATCAAGTTTTCCACCTGGTCTCTGTTCTCCCCAGCTAACGGAAAAGTCATCCACACTAACGGGCTCTCGTGTTTTCCGCGTGGGTGCGCGAAAGTATCGCCGAGTCAAATTAATATACACCACGGCGAGTACGTTCCCGTCGAATCACCAGGTATCATCGGCGAAAGCACCAGGGATTCCGCGCGATCACGTGCAACGGGAAATTTTCCCGATTTTCCCGAGAGACGAGGAGAGAGATACGCGCGTGTACATCCGCGCACACCTATGTGAAACGCGTAAAGCGGCAGTGAATAAAGCGAGACCGTGCCCCGTACCAGTGACGTCATCCTCGCCGGATCCAAGATGGCGATCGCGTGTTCACCAGGCGAAATCGACAGGGCGCAGCGGCTGCGGCAGGACCGGTTCTCGGAGAGGCGGTACCACCGCCGCCGCGTCGGTGTGGTACCATACACGGCGGCGTGCAATTTTCGTCGTTTTGTGGGCCGAAAAGCCGAAGCTGCGAAACCGCACGTCGGCTACCATACCTACGCGACTGCCACACCACGCCGAGGAACATTGAATGCCGATCGCTGCACTTGTACGCGATGAGACCTCGCGAGGCTTGTGTTAAAAGTATCTCTCTCCGGGTATTCCCGCGTTCCCTTTCGGTGCGACGGGTTCGTTGGACCGAGGCCGATTTCGACGGTCACTTCAGTGTGACGATCGATCCCCGAAGACTCGACGCCTTCGAAACGTCAGACTAGCTGTCGCAGGTTGAACACCCAGAATTGAAGATTGGGGCTTGACTAATCGGGACAAAACGAGATTGGTCGGCCCGTTGAATCGGAATCTCTGATCAATCTTCTACTCTGCACAATTTTAAGATTAAACTTAAATTTGAAGTTAGATTTAATTTCTAAAAGCTGTCTTTGAATCGTCTAGTCTGATGCGAGCTTTAATGATACGCGAGAGGCGAAAATGTCCCTCCAATGTTGTGGAAATTTAACTCTTCGGTCCTCCTTTTTCCCGAGGAATTTCAAATATGTACTGCCGTGTTGTTACTTGCAGAAAAATAAGCCGAACTCACCAGGGATGCTGATACGTACGTGTACGCTTAGGTACATTCAGTTTTTTTTTTTCTTTTTTTCTCCCTTCTAATTCAAACAAACGTCGACAGAAGTACAGCGGTCAGTGCTGTGAATAAACGTTCGCCGCGAAATTCTATTAGGAAGAAAGAAATCTAATCGCATAATTGGCATATTTGCGTAACTTAATCCTTATCGGACGCTAGCTTTTTATGCGTGATTCTCACTAGGTTGTAGCTGGTTTCGGTAAATATGCGACTTGTCACCTCCTACGTGACGTACGACCGCAGCGACGAAGTACTGTTGTTACATGAGAGGTGACTTACGACCGATATAAGTTAAAGTTCGAAAATTAAATCATTCTCTTGTGATTTTAACGGATTCGTCTCTAAAGAAGCTAAACATTGCCAATACGAAATCGCAGCTTTAAATATTTATTCGTTATATTTGAATTGGCAAGACTATTTGAATTCTGATCCTGTGCCTCGGTCCTTTCGACCAGAATGAATCGCCTAGGGACCGACCCGGGAATCTGTGCGCGAAAAGAAACACTCAGGGGGAGGGGAATCCTGCGTACGATCAGAAGCAGGATCTCGCTCGGGCTCGCCGCACGACACGACGACGGCGATCGTATACGTCGGCGGCGATTGTAAAGTAGCGAAAAACAGTGACGTAGCCGCGCAGTAAAAAGCCCGAAGGAAAGGGGGGGAGCGCACCGGTGGAAAAGGCCTCGAGACGTGAGAGACTCCCGCCATCAGCGGCGGCGATAAAAACGATTTTCGCGTGCCGATCTACGCGCGTTCGCGCGCGGTTTTGCGTCACCGGCTGTAAAACACGCGCGCGTCACGTAAATCCGCGCGTCGCGGATCGACTGAAATAGATAGCAAGCAAGCGCGCGCGCGCGCGAATCGGAAATGTGGGAGCGAAATTCCAACTAAGGCGTGAACGACCTGTCAAATGACCCGCGGGGGCGGCTCGCGTGAGCGTATCACTTCCGATTAACGCGGTAGAAATTTTCTCATGTGCGACTAACTCGAAAATCGATACGGCGCCGCGGGTGACGCGCGGGTGTTTTCCCGGATGCGTGGCCGTGCGTCCTGTTCCGCGTAAAAGGCGAGACACGCACTCTCTCGTCCTCTCGCGTGGCAGCGAAGAATACCAATGGCGTAGCACGGTGCTTCTCATATTTTTCCTGCCGGGCTTCCTTTCCACCGTCTATCGCCGGCGTATCTCGGTGAGGATCCGCGAACGATATCGCTCCGGTGAAACCGAAAGAGACGATTGCGATGCGATATTTTATCAGAAACGGCCGAAAGGGGCTGTCAAGGTTGAAAATTACGGGAGGAAGAATAACAGCCGGGAAGCCGATGCAAAGGTAAGCGGTTTAACATTAAGACGGATATTAATAGCTAAGAGTGCACGCCGCAAATTTACGCGCGAATTACACAATTTTCTTTATAATGCGAACACTTTTCTTGATAAACGCATTCAAACTCGATCTTCGTCCCGATTTATGACGATTGCCAGCCGATCTCATTAACATGCGTGTTATTCTTTTCTCCACGTAATAAGCGCAATTTTTGAAACTTGATCATTTGCACTGAAGCTGGTACAAAAATAATGGGAACTGAAACGTTCGCATAAACCGCACTGATGGAAAATTACATAGTTGTTTTCGGCAGCAAACCTACCTTTTTGGGGGTTTTAACCGCTAAAATAGCAGCAATTAAACGTTATTTATTACAGTGGCAATAATCTTACGTGCATATTGCCGCTACTCTCATGTTTGGCGCCGAAAATAACTATGATTTTCCATCAGTACGGTGGTGTTTACTTTCAGCAGTCTGCCAACGTCCGCCGTAATATTAAATTACTTGACCTTTATATCGGCTTTCCGGCTCTTATTTGCCTTCTCCGTTCGATATTTGATCAATTATGTCTCCCTGCTTTACTCTCTCCTTCTTTCTCTTTCGCCGAAAAATAACGACGACAGCCGGAGCCGCGACTTTTCATACCGAAAAAACGCTTCCGCCATCTGCTCAACAACGATAACTAATGAAAATCAAGTCGAGATAACAAAGGACACAGTATTCGCTGGGAACTAGCTTCGTAAGCGACCATATATCGAGCGTGTTGCGCGGAGGCTCCGCGGATTCCGAAACCCTTTCAACCGAGCTCTCGAACGTCGATCGAAGCGTCCTTTTGCTCCTTCGTAGATCTCGCTCTCGGATCGTCCGGGTCTTTGAGCAGCATCGAACGAATCCATCAGGCGAACTACGCCTTAGCGCGCGTTTGAAAGTGCAAACGTCGATCTCCGGCTGGTCGATCGATTATATCATACTGACGGCGCGCTGATTGGAACGGGAGCCGGTGAATCCTCGAAAAGGAACGATCGCGATCCTCGATCGAGCCCCCCCCTCCCCGCTCTTACCTGCGACCTCGCGAAGCGCCGTGCTATCGCGCGTGGCGAGCTTATTGACTTGAAAATAAAAGAAAGCTATCTCGTTTCGTCAAGTGGTCGGCGAATTACTCAGCGTTGAAGCGCGCTAGAAATATGCCCGCGTCGAATGCTCGGCATTCGCGCATTACGCGCGAATCCGACACCTCACGCGATACCGCGTGACTCCTCGCCGTCCGGATCGAACTCTGACCGGAGGAATTAATATCTCACGCGAGACCGTTAGAGCAGTAACCCGCGAAAGGGTCGACATACGTGCCACGGAAATTCGAGATCTTCCGCGGAGGAGCGGAGGAGAGACACGCGGGGCGAAATCAAACGTACTATTTCGCGGATTACCCTCGCCTCGTCCACGTTCCGCGTCGCATTCGTACTCCAAACGCGACGCACAGGCGTGAGTGAATAAAATGAAAAGAATTATGTGCAAATCGCAACATCGCTCCTATGGGATTTGTAGATGAATTTCTCGGAAAAAAAGAGGAAAGAATGCCGAAATCGTGCGTCAGCGCACGACTTTGACCCGTATTATCAACCGTTACTTGGAACTTGTCTCAAATGAGGTACGTCTGAATTTAGAATTAGATGTTTTTTTTTTCATAGAATCACAACAGAAATAACATCGAATTAGGTAGAAACACGAATGCTTCGAAACGTATCTAACTGTGGACATTCTTGTTGTTTTGGTCTTTAAATATATATATTTAATCATTAAAGATGATATATGCGCAATATATATATATATATGTATTCTATGTTGAAAGTTTGAATATATTCGTATTTAAAAGCCGAAATAACGAGAATGTGCAGAATTTAATTTATTACCTTGTATCTGTTTTTGTTTAATATTCTGAGAGGCCTGGTTGAACGCCCAGAGTTACTGGAATTACTTTCATTTAATATTCCCGTTAGACTCCTTAGAAAGTGCTCACCTTTCCATACTGAGATACATCATATTCTTTATGATAGATTTAATCCAATTAATCTTCTTATGCTTGATTGCAAATTAGTCCATTTGTATAATCGACTTTTGTTACATGTCATTGTCCTCATTTATAGAGCGACTATTATGAAAAACGTTTAATACGCATTCATTTCATTTTAAATCGTAGACTTTACAACGTAATATCCTTCTTTCTCCCGTCTCTCTTCTTATTATGTTCTAAATTACTGCTTTATCAAAGGGATTCTTCCCGTGTAAATAAACATAAATAAAATAGGTAATAATAATGCCATAATGAATGTAAAATAATAAAAATAAAATATAAAATAAGCAAAAATACCGTGATAAATATAAATAACAATAATAATATCATACGTATGATTCAGCCGAAAAGCTCCGATCTAACTATAAATTCAAATCCGAACATCTCACAGGAGGCAAGCTTCAAGTAAGGGCTTTCAACACGAGCTTAGACTATCACGCGATAACATACGTGACATTATATTCGCAACGACGATTCCATCGGAAAGACTAACAGCAAACTCTGACCTCCGAGCGAAGTACCTCAGGCAATAGTCTCAAGACTATTCACAGAGTTCTCTGACGAGGCTTTCGGAGGAACGAGCTCTTTGTTCGAGACTTCTGCTCTATCCGTACGACCCCCGGTCGATTACCGAAATCGAGCGCGACTTTCGAGCGGGGAGACTTTCGTACGCCTGCAACGTCGGCAGGCGCGAAGGTCAACGAGTTTCCTACGTGGGCAAGGAACGCCTATGGCGCGCCGGCCGCAGCGGCGGCGCGCGCGCGCTTACTCACGCTCTCAAAATTGCTACCGGGGCCGTCCTGCGGTAACGCGCGCTCTTCCTCCCCCGTCCGCGCGGTTAATGAGCGCGTCTTTCTCGCTGACAGTCGTCGACCTCGTCGCCGTATTCACCTCGGCGAGCCGCCGAGCGGAGCGGCTCCACGCACCGTGTCGGCAACTCTCGCCCGACCTCGATTCCGTGCCCCGACGCGGCGTTGAGATCATCGCACCGTTTAGACGTGACAACGGGAAGATCAAAGCACCTTCGCGAGAAGAGATCCCCGAGGAAGCGGTGTTAGAGCCAGGTAGCCCGACCGCGCTCGGCTCGTCGGATCGCGCGTCGAATCGCGAAACGAATCGATCGGTCCCTTCCTGCATCCCGTCGTGGAAGCGGTGCGTGCGCGAAGCGAATCTCCTGCCCTCTTAGCGGTACCCGATACCACCGCGTACGGAGTTCACCGGTCACACCTGGAGGAAGCCCTTCTCCCTATCCCTCTCTCGATCGATGTATCCAGGGTCATGGTACAGTTCCCCGCGACGTTCGTTCGTGATTACACAACGTTGATACTCGCCTCGTCCAGCCGTGTCCGGTGAGGTCCGTTTCATCCGGAGAACGGTAATAACACGCGGCTTTTCCCGCTGTCTTTCTCGCCTACCTCGTCCTCCGGGTCGCCGTTGCGTGCGTGCGTGCCTGCGTGCAAGGCCTGCGGGGCCCGAGGGGGGTGCGCGAGCGAGGGCGGATACGCTCCTGCCGGGACTTCGCGCGCGCAGGTAAATATCGTCTAGCGCGATCGCGCGGCTACGACTGAGTCCGTTCTCCTGAGAGAGCGTTTCACCTGCGACGACGGAGCCCCCCTCGGCGGCCTCGGCGCGACGCGCGAACTAAACCCGCCGTTCCTCCGCGTCCTCCTCGTCCTCCGTCGCCTCCTCCTGTTCGCTGCTCTCCTCCGCGCGGCTTTTTCCTCTCCCACTCGCGAGAGCGCGGAGCCTTCGCGCGTCCTTACCTGTGTCCTGCGCCTATTCGGCCACCCACCTATACGCGCGGATCTCGCGAATCGGTCCATTCGCCCGCTTCACGGATCGTAGCAGGCGGACCAGACGATTATGGGATGGATCGCACCGTCAGGTAGCTGACCGAACCCTCGCTTCCTTGTCATTTTTTTACTTATTCTTCTGGTACCAGCTGGCTCGTCACTCGGAGAGACGTTCTTCGCGATCGATTCTCGCAACTTGTGCGGACGATCCGAAAATAACACGAGTTTTCTCTTTCTTTATTCAACGTCCGTTCGCAACACCTGAATTAGCAGATCGGCTGAGTTAACCCCTTCGATCTCGTTGAGTCGCGTGTGTTCTACAGTAAGTTCCGAACTTTATTTCGTGTTAGCGTTGTCAACATATATATGAAATTTCTCTGAAATAAACCAAAAGGAAAGGAATAAATATGATAAATAATCGAAGCCGAAAGAAGTAAACGTCAGGAGTAAACTTTGTTAGTCGCGCTTCTCTCTCTCTCTCTCTCTATTTTTTAATTTTTCATTAGAATCTTAATTTTTCCTCATATGCTTAGTTTCTAATATGTAGCATTTAATTTTAATTTCTTCACCATTTATTATCATAATGTTTTCTCTGCGTCTCTGTTACATCACACTACTTTTAATTCATACGGATTTCTTCAGACTTCTGCTTTCTCATTTGCCTCGTTTTTATTCGTCGCTAAAATCAAAATACTGCGGCTTAATATTTGTTTGTAATTCAATTCCTTTCCTTGCGTAATTACGAAATATATTTAAATAACCATATATAACTATGTATAATCGCGCGGGCGGAAGACTCAGACATCCGGCAACCAATTATTATGTATTATTGCTGTATACTCTAAGGGGTCTTAGAAACCCCAGGGTTAAATATACAAGGTGCATCTAAACTCTATCGACAAGCTTACAAGACAGATTCTATGTTGGAAAATAAATAAAAAGGTCTTAATAAAAATATAAGCTTGGTTTTTGAGATACAGCTTTTTCGCGATTAATTCTCACAACTTCTCGCAACCTTCAGAACATGACGACGATGAAAGGAAATGTGTCGCAATAAATAGGTTAAGAATGCTAATATGATACTTTTTTTATCTGTTTTGAAAGTAAACACCTATGGACTGACATTTCTGAATATTAATCGAAAAATCATTCATTATAACGTTGTTATATTATTACTGTTTATCGCGAGTGAAATTACAAATGATTTCCCCGCGACACCGTGGACGCTTGTAAATGTCAGTTTTGCATTGATAAGTGAGGTAAACATTTTGAACAATTCTTCTAACAGTCTGTTATTTTTCTAGACAGTGTCTAATTGTTGCTTATTTGTAAAACACGATTTAAAGAATAAAATATATTTCTTTCAGCTAAGATTACGGCAGTTATATCTCAGAAACTAAGCATCTGAGGACATATTTACCAAGACCTTTTACTTATTTTTTCATGTAAAATGTATCCTGTAACTTTGTTGGCAGAGTTCAAATACAACTTGTATACTCCACCCCATATCTCTCTCTCTCTCTCTCTTTCCTTATTTCTCCATAGTAAAGAACCGGGGTATCTATTTAATGCCATTCAGCAAAACGACCGGATCGGCCGTCGATCCAGGTGAACGGATCAACCCTCAGAGCGGCACACCTGTGCCCAAGAGCCGCGGGCTCGATGGGGGACGCGAAGGGTGGGGAGCGATTTCTCAAAGGGGATCGAGCGTGGCACGATAAAGCGCGATAGGCATTTAACGAGTACTTTTGACACACCGACGGCTTCCCGCGACTGACGTCCGTTACTCTTCGCGAGGTGGGCCTCGATGTCCTCGGGCGACGCCCGTCTCCCAACTCCCACAACGCGCCCGGCTAGAACCGCTATTCGTTTTCGCCGAACGATTATTTCTCTCACGGAGGAGAGAGAGAGAGAGGGAGAAATCTCCTCTCTCTTCCCATTACTCTCTATTCGCGGCCATACGATTACTCTTCTCCGGCCATCTCCGAAGGACGCGAGAGCTCTTTCACGGCTCACGCAAACGCGTTTCACCGCCGCTCGCAAATTCACGCTCGGCTCGGACGCGACTCGAGCCCGTGACGAGAGAGAGAGAGAGAGAGAGAGAGAGATTCCCGCCCCCGCGTTTCCAAGTTAATTATTAACACGCGACTCTCTCGGCCGATGGCGTTGCCTTGAAGAGCGAACACGCGGTTGCGTTCCCGCATTTCCCGTTATAACGAATATTTGAGATAATTAAGAAAAATCCAACGCGACGATTTGCAGAAATCGAAGAGAGTTGAGCACAATCGTGAGTCGAAAAATGAATCTGGTGAAAGAAAAAGCCGCGGTTTCAGCGACTCAGCGTTCTTTTCCCGATTATTACAATTACTCTTTCAGAGTTTTTCCTCTAGAACGTCGCGATCAAGCCAAGGTTGGGGGAGGGGGAGAAAGGAGGCTCTCTTTATCGTTTGATTGCGTCTGTCCCTTTGATCATCTCTCCTGCCTCGCCCCTCGTCGAAAAGACAGGACGATCCGCGGCGGATCGGTGAACCGGAGGAGCGAGAGACAGACGACGAGCGGAGATTTCGCGGTGTCGGAGATAAGGGAGCGCGAGTGATCCGGCGGGTGAGGAGAGAGAAGGAGAACGCGAGAAGGAGACGAGATGGAGAAAGAGAGAGCGGGGGCGTGGGCGCCCAAGGCCTTCTGCTCGCCATTTACGGCCCGGCCGTAGCCGGACACGGAAGACTCGCGGGGCGAGGGAGAGCGTGACGAGGAGTCCGCGATGCAGAGTGAGAGAAGACAATGACGACGACGAGAAGGAGAGGCGAGGAGGGAGAAGGAGAAAGATCAAAGGGGGCGAGAGAGAAATGTATACCGTCGGGCCATTTTGGTCGCGTTGCAAACTGGAAAGACCGCTCGAAACTCCATCAGCGAAACGCGTCCACCATTGGCGGGGACGGGCTTCGTCGGCGTCTTACGCCGCCCTGGCTCGTTGACGGCCGCGAGAGTCATCGGTTGATCGTGCGATGTCCCATCCGACAAGTTTCTCCAGCGCCCGGCGAAGTCCTCTCGGCGAACGACGAGCCACCGGCACGGTCGGATGACACGCGGGAATAATTGAATTTCGCGGTGATCCCGCACGCGAAACAGCTCCGTCGGCATTTCGCCGATTCTGTCCGGCCGGGTAGCGAATGAGAAGGTGTCGTCGCGCTCGTGATTTCGCATGGGATTTCGTAATGGATCGTCGTAGTTTTATAACCGAGATGATCGATCGAGGGAACCGAGATAACGTTGACTGCCACGTTGATTCCCATCGGTTATTTCATCGCCCGACTAAAATCTAAGTGGCCAGAGATAATAATATCAGTAATAATACAAAGATGATAGAGATAATAATAGGATAATAATATAGATATGATGAATAAATGCAATTTGTGCGATGTACAGGGTTGTTCTATAAGTTCGTGCAGATTTTTACGAAAAACTCTAAGCTGATGCTCTTAGTCGGGCACAAATTTATTCTTTATTTATTTGTTTTCTTTTTTCGAAACAGTCGATACATTATTGAATAAAGTTAGAAGCAATTATGAAAGTGTCGGCTTTAGAACCTACGCAAAAATCGTACGAACTTATCGAACAACCCAATATATATATATATATATATATATATATAGACGTTAACTCATTTCATTTCCTTAATTCTCTGCAACGAGATAATAATAATAATAATTTTATTGAGCTATACTATCAGCGATGTATTCAATTTATTGCACGCATCAAGGAAGGAGGAAGCGATATTACATTATAACATTAACGAGATGCGATAATTAGTTTGTTTTTTAACTGAACTGGCTATACTAGTTCGAGAAATTTACACACTGAAGAAAATGAAATGGGAATCTCGTACGTACGCTTCGTACGCTTCCAATGTATATCGATTTCTTGAACTAGCGCAGCCAGTTCAGCTAAAAGGAATAGATCGACGTTACAACGCCGGTCATTGGTAACCATAACTGCAGTTAACGTATCAATAATCAAAGTAATGCATGTGATCAGCCGTTTATCACCGTTCGAGAGACTTTCAGCAATTCCGATAACCCGACGTGTACGTCACGTAGCGACGCATCGTTCCGCACGGTCATCCTTACGTAACGGAAACAATGATTATGCAGCGTGACTCGCCGCGATCCTCTCCGAAATGCGACCCCGATAATGACGGCCGCCACGCTCGAAACGTTACTCTATCCGTGTGTCGAATATTGACGGAAGGTACGAACGATGCGACGCGATACGATGCGGTAATCGCTGAATCGCCGTTTTCCTTTTCCTTCCTTCCCTTTCTTTTTCTCTCTCTTTCTCTCCCCGTCGTAATTCGTCGCTACTTTCCAATCCCACGAGAAATCCCGCGAAGCGACTTTCACGATTCCGCTACCGCGAGCGAAACACGATCCGCGGACACCTGGCGTGTTCTCTTACACGCGCCTTTTCCGAGCGCGTTCGTCACGGTGTACCGGCTCGTACGGTTGTTTTCGCACCGCCGCCGCCGCCGCATTTTCCGCCCAAAGTCGCTTTTACGCCGCGATTCGAATCGCCGAGTCGACGGCATTACGTAACCCTCCGTCGCTCCGAACGTCGAGTCGCGTAATGACCTTTCACTTTCGTACACGACGTCCTTGGGCCAATTAACGGCCCAATATTCGGAGCGCAGTCGCACAATTACGCCGAATATTCGGTGCGATCGGACGTAACGTCGAGTATCGATCTCGAGCTTCGGCGTTTGTCGTAACTAACGACGTGCGCATCGCATAAAGTACGATGCACCGTCCAATACCGGCCGAATACTTATGTTAAATAATTTCATGCGCGAGTTGGGAATTTTCAAAATCTGTCAGACCGTCGAACTTTCTCTCTCGATATNGGGGGGGGGGGGGAGCAAGAGACAGTATCCGATATTTCGATTAATAAGGGGATCACAGAAAGATTTGTACTTGCGCGAAAAGTCGGTAAAATTTAACTCGTTACAAGCGTAAGAATTAATTGAGTATAAAATCTTATTTTGGGCTGTTTGTGCTATGAATTAATTATACAAATATGCTCGTGAAATTAAAAAATATTAACATACAAAGATGCTGCAGTTTAATCCATTCCGCTACGTCGCGCGGAGCTGTGGTTTTGCAATGATTGCGAGTGATCTAATTAAAATTTTCAATTTTCGACAAACAGCATTGTGTTTCTAAAGTTTTCCTCTATAGAATTAATTGGAAGAAAAAAAATTCAGTAAATATTAACAAAATAGCAATAAAAACGAAAACTTGCTAAACAAATTCTTTTTACTGCAATAATTTTGAAATAAATAACATTTCTTGACCGGAGTTTAGTTAATTCTGTAGAAAATTTAATGCTCTTTAAATTAAAAAGAAAAAGCATCTTGATATCTTCGTTCGTTCTTGAGTTGTCGCTGTAAAATCGTGAAAAAAACCTAGTTTTAAGTAAAATGCGTTTAAACTTTTGTTTCTATTTTTAGAGTGATGTATGTTTATTGCAGCACTTAACAATTACCTGGGCTATAAAATTAAGTTTCACGTTTAACTTTTCGCTGTCAGCTATAGCAGCTGCTTGCCTTTTCTGACCTTTTTCGTCGCGGAGTACGCCGATCTCCGCTCTCTTGAGGTGGTTCTCGTCGATCGTTTTGCACATTTCAATGACACGAAGTCCACCTTGTATTGATAAGCCGCTCATTAAATTAAGATATCGCGTTTTTCCATCGTTAAATATTGCCACATCGACATATATAGCGAACTCTCATTAGCATTTTGACTGTAATAAGCGGAACATTTAAATAACAAGCCATCCTCGGACAGGGGGACAAAAATCTTGATGAAAAACATAGTGAAGTGCCGTATTTATGCTAACATGACTGCAACCTAAACTAATGCCATCCTTTCTTGATTTATTTCCTATTAATTACGCGTCGCGGGCTTCAGATCGTCCGTACGCCCGTTCACATTTTTGCACAATCTTGCGAATTGTTCGATTTAGCAAGCGAGAAAGCATCCCCGAAGAATCACGTTTTCCGAAAATGCGGGAAACTAAAAATCGACTTTTTCCGAAATTGCAAACCTGCCTATCCTCCTTGATTTCTCTTTAACAAACAGGCGAGTTTACTTGGTTGCGTGTTTGAAGAAAGAAAACGCGTTGGAGCGTCGAAATACCTCGAGCTTGCGAGCGGAATTCGACGGAGCGGGGAAAAAGTGTACTTCGGAGGTTCGGCGAGACGGAGGAAGACAGTGCGCGCGCGCTGGACTTCTCGCCTGGTATCGCCCGCGGCCGTACACCGTTTTGCGATGTCCGGAGCGAACTCTTTGGCAGAGAAGGGCAACGGACCGGTTGGTCCTCTCCTGGCCGTCGTATCTCCGAATATGGCAACACGCACCGGCGCATCCCGTACAGGCGGGAGACGGGCGCGTGCTCCCTCCTTCGAGCGTACGACGCGCGCTCGAATATTCAAAGTCGTTCCGAAATCGCAAAAAGTATAGAAAACCGAATGCACGCGAACCTGATCACGTAGGAAATGGACGAAGGAAACGTGCTTTCTCCGCTGATAAACGAACGTGCAAACGAAACGACTTACTTACCTGAAATCTCGATCGCACGCGCAGCGAGAGACACGACGACGGTGATCTTACGTTATAAAAGCAACATTCTCCCCTCTTGACACTCTAATTTTTTAGTCTTTTTTTTTTCCAACAAGGTAAAAAAGGTAAAGGCAAAAAGGTAAAGAAGGACTTCTTGCTTCAGTGTACGGTAAATCGACTTACCTTAACAGGAGTAGGGAATGAAATTACGCAAGCCATAACTTGGCGCATCGATAATCGGTATCGATAATATTGCGAGGAAGAACGACTCTCTCGGGTCTCGAGGTAACGCACCTTTATTCTTGACTCTATCTCCGTGCTATCTCGAGCAGGATACAGCAAAATCGATCGTGTCGATCGGTGGCAGTGTGTCCGTCGTCGGACCGACGGATTCAGATTCGCGATTCGACAAATAACGGCGGAGACGTAAAGAAGTATAATGTGACTAGGGACGTTACCGTTACGTTCTCTCGCTCGGATGAATCTTCGCGAATGCGAATCGTGTAGGAGAATCCCTCCGCTAAGGGCGGAGATCCGAAGCTCTCGTCAAAAAGGACGACTCTCCTAATAGATATACCGATATTACCGGCTTTGAATACACCTATCGCCGGTACATAATGATCTCTTTATGCGATTATTTCCACCCTTCGTGGCTCGCTTACCTAGTACTTACGTTTACGTAACACGGCACGATCAAAGTGTTAAAATAGACCGAAACAATAATAGGCAGCAGCATCCGTCCAGCATCTACGGACGCTCCTGACGGGCGCTAAACGCTAAACTTACAAAGACCTGAGAGAGCGCATCGGGGCGCGGGATCACTTCTCGCCGCCTCGGCGACACCTTCGTCGTTGGAATAACAAGAGAGGGAAGAAAAATATCTCAAGGTCGGTTGCGTAATTCACGTCACGCGAAGAAAAAGAGAGAAATTCGCGAGCCGTCCGGCGGACAAACGTGTCCGCGTTCGGGAAGAAATCGGTCATCCCGCTCGATCCGCTTCGGTCGGCCGGTGACTCTCAAGCGGGTCTTTTAGTCCACGTTCGGCTGGCACACTGAAGCCCGGCTCTTCATTTTCTATTTAACTCGCGGTCCGAACCTCAACTGAGAATGCAAGAATCGTTTTACTATTCGCGGTTAATCGTTAAACTGACGATTTTGCAGTGGTGACTTTTCAAGTTTGACGATTAACCAGGAATGAGGAAAACAATTTTTGCATTATCGTGAGATTGAGCCTAAACTACAAGTCAACCGGAAAATGAGAAATCGGGCCTGAGAGAAAAAATATCTAGGAAATAAAAATTACTTATTTAATACTAATAACATATTTATTTGTATCATGAGATACATATTTTTACACTGAGATAAATTTCTTTTCGAAGGAAAGAATTTCGCTTATTTTGTACTTAAAGGAATTCAGATTTAAATAAATATGTTGTTAGCACCGAGTAAATATTGTTTATTCTTTAGATAATTTTTCTTCCAGTGCACACCGTTCGTTCCGGGCCACTTTTCCCACATAGACCATCTTGTATCTCTTTTTATATATAATTGTGTAAAACAGACTCAGTGTACGGATAAAAATGATCGCTGCGACACACATCGATGTCTAAGAAGTGGCGCCTCGTACACACAAAATCAGGAATTTTCCGGAGGAGCGAGAAACTGCTTTGAAAATCCGCTTCGCTCGAAACGATCGAATCGTCCTTGCATCCTTCAGCTTTCTATGATTTCGAGTAAAAACATAAGAATTCAGCTTCGCTGAAAATATCAATTGTCAACAAATGGGGAAAGAGAAGTCTGAGTTTACTGAACTGAGGAATCCGAAAATAGTTGTTTTTGCAGCTACAAGGTCTCTCACTTCGTAGCTATCGATATGTGGGGCTCTTCGTGAGGGATCGGGCTCCGTCACACACACACGCGCGCGCGCATGTCCGCTAGTAGCGGACGTGTTTGCCGCGAAGTCACCGGGACGACGAGAACGAAGTGGAACCCGCGCGACGATACCCTCGACGTCTGATACTTTCGCTATCTGTTCGCGAAGCTGTCTTTTGGCGACGCGAGAGCAACACGAAGGCGCGTAACGATCGGCCGGTGTGCGATATTCGTTCGACGACCCGCGCCGCCGTTTCTGAAGTGTCTTTTAACGAGTCTCGCTATCTTAGGGGGGTAACGCGTCCGCTGCCTCGCGCCCGGAGAGCGTAACAACGCCAACGGGATGATAGTCTCTTCTTGGTCCCTCGCGTCGTCGTGAACGTCGCCGTAGCTCTCGCTCGTTCGCTCGAACGTCTCTGTCTTTTCGTTCGCGGCTTCTTCGCGGCCGCCCGAGAGAGCGATCGGGGATCGAAACCGGTATCATTTCGACGAGTTCAGCCGGCCGCGCTTGCCGCTTCACGCTTTCGGTCGTCGCGTTCTCATTGTCAACGAGAGTCGCACGCGCCGGAGATGCAAAATACCGTGATTTTCCCTCGGGAACACGCGAGATTCGTGGACGCGCGACGGTCCTCCTATTCGACCGATGAGAGCCTGCCTTCCGCAAATGCCGTTGTCTACAAAACCGAGAAATTTCACCGAAATTTTATCGAAATTTTACATAAATCTATACGTAAAATTGACATAAGCTTCACGGTGAAACTTGTATAAAATTGACATTTCGCGAAGTCAAGAACGCATCGACGGGTGTCTCATGTGTCGTCCGCTCCGGGCTCGCGCGTGCGCGTCGTCAAAGTTACATCGGCAAATTCGTTCACTCGTACGGGAAAGAGAGAACGCCAATCTCGGAGGATCCCGAATGACCAGCGCGTTTCTCCCTCCCCCCCCCCTCTTTCACTCTTTCTTTGACATCTCACCGCGAAGACGGGGGGTGGGGGACGCGTCTCCGATATCTCCGGGCGCTATCGTCGCATCGCTGCGAGCTCGATAAGCAACAGCCGGCGGAAAGGAGGATAGACGCGTCTCTTCGCGAGACCGGATCCGCGGATCCTTGAAGAAGACCCGTCGGCCCTTCCGCCGCCGCTTCTTCTTCTCCGGCCGCGATCGCACGTCCCGCGTCTCCGGATGCGTCGACGACCGCGGGACGACGGGCAGGACCGCGGCAGCGAATCGAACGTGCCGACCCTCCGAGGCAACCTGCAACAATAATAATCGTCCGACTCATGGCGCGCGGTGAAGCGATTGCGTAGATCGCATCGGACACGCTCAATTGATCTATGGACGTCGCACGGCGGGACACGCGTCTCCGGGCTGCTTAGTTATGGCAGGTGAAATAGTACGAGCGCGCGTGCACTAAGCACGTGCCCGGCGCGCATCTCGTTCTCCCGCGGCCCCGCGTAAATCGCTGCGAAATGCCTGCCATTATCATTACTCGCTGATACTCGTCGGACGCGCGCCGTTTGTCGGACGCACGCCGCCTCCCGTAGAATTTATTCGCGGGGAAATCGCGACCGCGTGAAATCGCACCTTTCGGCCGCAGGAGAGGCCGAGGTAGGTGCGCACGGAATTATCAGAATTTCGGTACCGCGCTTTTCCCGACGATTACACCCGGCTAGACCCACGCCAATTTCGCAGCATATCTGTGGGTTGTGCTGCGTCACGTACCGTGTTGGATTCCTTACGAATCATTCATATTTGTCACCTATAATATAATGTCGAAATAGAAGTACGAAAGAATGATTACGATGCATTTGAAATTGAAAAATTTAATTTAATTATTAATTCAATTGAAAGGAAATTCAATTAAAATTGGATTTTAAACGTTTGAAATGATAAAAGTTAATTAAATTAAAATTAAGCGGTTGCAATTCATCAATTAAACGCTTAATTATAAACAACTGATTGATTACAATTAAAGTTCATTTGTTACAATTTATTCCAAACAATATATCGTGTAAAATGTAATACGAGAATCTAGGAATAATTTTTTGTAAAATTTGCTGCCGCGCCAGTATGACAAAAAATAATCGATTGTCTCACACCGTGACGATCGTAAATGTCTATCTGGGTTGCGAATTGTTACGATTAACTGTGCAGAAATAGTCGAGACAACCTTCCCCTATTTTCTTATGCAAGAAACGATTCTGTCAACTGTATATATTTTTTTTTTGCTGTATATTTTTCTGTTTATTTTTTTCCGCAACAATCACGAGCCTCGATTCGCATCGTCTTGACGCGATCACAGCTGCTCGCGTGATCGGAGTGAATTTCTTACTCGTGTAACTTCGAGATAATTAACGTTTCACGCGCTGCATTCGCGACTCGATCGGAACCGTTTACATTATCACGCTCGCCTTGGAATCAATCGATCGCTGCTCGCGGATACCTTTCTTTCCTCACGGCGACCTTACGCGACTTTGCGCACCGAGCCGTGCGAAATTTGCATTTCTGCGAGGCGGAGCGCGCCGTGCAAGTCGCGCCGTAAGTGATCTCGCGATTTAGCGTTTAGCGTCTCGCGGCTCAGCGTCGGCGGTATCGGTGTAAATCGGCTTAAAGGTCGATGGATGCGCGCGTTATCCGGCGCGCGCGCATACATCTCGTGGGCGATCGACGATCCTTTAAGAATTCAATGCGCCTCCGAATACCAGTGTCATAAAGAGCGAGTTATTCAACGATCACCACAACGCAAACACACACACAGACACATTTACGCTCACATACGAACCAACACACGCCACCCACGCGAACGAAAGAGGCTGAGGAAAGACGCTCACCTCGATCAGGCTTCTTGAAGCTCGCCCTTCACTCCTGGTACGCCGTGGTGATGCCTTGAGGCGAGCTTGTTCGCCAATTCGTGCATCACGTCCCTGTAGATGACGGTGTCCAAATTTTCGCCCAGCATGTACAAGAGAAACCAATCACCCACCTTGCTGCGACGCACTATCGTCTCGACGGCGTCCCGCCGCACCAGACGGAATCGCATTCGCAGCAGGTAGACCCTCGTGCGCGGTGAGAAGATTATCAGTATCTGCGGGCAGACGGATATAGGCTCGCACGTGTACACTCGGGGAAGCCGCCTGCCGATCGTTATTGTTCATTACACTCTCACGAGACGCGTTTTAAATTTATATTAAATGAATCAACCGAATGGCACACAATCAAGAACGTTTCAGGCATAGCCGTTTTAAGAACGCGACTGAAAAAAGTGACAATTGTTTAAGCTTGAAAATAGCATTTGTCACATTTGACATTATAAATGTGCCAGTTTAATTAATATCGAATGTGACTATTGCGAAAATTAAAAACAACATTTATGTAAAAGTAATTAAGATCATATGTTGGAATAAATTTATTGGTCTCGATTCATTGACATTTTCAATTTGTGAGCAAATAACACACGACGAATGAGTTATTTCGACGTAAAATTTCGGATGGACTTTCTGGGAATGTGTAAAAAGTGTTAAAATTAACATTTTATTTTTCACTGTGTATATAGTCCTTCTCTACGGTAGAATTTTATCCGCATTTCCCAACAACGACTTGGCTCGTATTCGAGCTCTTTTGTTCATTTCTCGGTTCTTCGATTAGAAGCGTGCGGAGATCGTTGTTAAATTTTTTGGTCTTCTCTCAGAAACTGCTCTCACTCACACGGAGCGAAAATATCGCTTTATCGACCGAAAAATCGAAAAGTCCCGTGAAGCATGCCTCGTTGAGTTAAGATGCTGATTACGCGAGGGAAATTCTTCTATTCTCTCATCCGTCTTTTTCTCCGTGTTTTTCTCCTTACGATATTCTCAATATTTATGAGACTCTCACATCGCACGGGATTACTAACCCTATACAAAACCGTAAAGAAACTGAGCACGCCGAGGAAGAGGAACCAGAACCAGAGGAAAACATAGATCTTCTCGTTCACGACGTTCAGAGGCAATATACAGACGGCGTCGTGCCTCTCGACCTCCCCGCTGACGCCGTACTTGTAGAAAGTGCACTTGGTCATTCGTGGGAAGACGTAAATCATCGGGTCCACTCGGTCCTCCTGATCGGATTCGAGGAACCTGAGCACGTCGATGCCGAAGGTCAAGAAGGCGCCGTCGAAGAAGCGGTTCATCAGAAACATCTGACCTGCGACAATGTATGCGTCGCTTTACAATCCTCCCTTTCTCTCTCATCTTCTCTCTTCCACAAAGCTATTATTTCATTCGTCCGTTTCGCTTTAACGCGCCGCAATTATCTTTTCATGATATATTAGCCGTGTAAATTAATTCGGCGCCTTTGTTACCAAACATCAAGATTTATTTATCAATGGAAGGTGTACAATTTTAATTATCGAAATCGTTTTCGTTATTATATCTGATGACTTTATGTTATCTATCGGCCTGCTGTCGAATTCCATCGCGATTGAAACTTGGTGATTTTTCGGTGGCAGCTCTTTAAATCGATAATCGAGCTGAAAAATATTTCGATTTAAAACGCTCATTATATAGAAATGAATCAAACCAACGGCACCGAGTTAATTTATAATATGTACGAACTTACCTAATATGTGCGAACATATAAAACGAAATAAAGAATTCTTATTGAATGATTTTATTAAGCATTTACAATCAAAATAAATGCGATAGATTTCTTTCACCAGCATGATCGAAAAGCTCGAAATATCAAAAATCTCCGGAGAGATAACGCCCGTATCTTTTTATTTACTTTCTAGCATATAGCAAACGCCAAGGGCGGATATCGCAATTATTCTTCAGGACATTGTTCGGAGAAAATATTGAATTGTATCCTCGCGTTCAATTAAGCCACGGGTTTCCCCGCCCCATAATATTTTATTTGTTCTCGTGCCGCGTCTGAACGATCGCGCCTCTTTGGTGCTACTCGCCTGCGCGTGAATAGTCGCGGCGCCCGTGTGATTCGGGCACAATAGGCATCGCGTAAAATTGACGAGCCATCGCATAGCCAATCAAGCAGTCGAGCTCGCGAGCGGTGATGGCCAGCTGTATCGCTGCCAACTTTTACCGTGAATCGTTCATTCACTCGGATGCTCATTATACCGGCGTCTTCCTTTTCTCGCGATGCGTGTAAGAGCGCTTACACTCGCGAACGCGAACGAGCCGTCATGCTGTACTTCCAAACCAATTCATTCGAGCCACACGCGAATACGACGGCCCAACGACTCGTTCACGGCTTTTATTTCAGAAACCCGACACACACGTAAATCCTCACCGAAGATTCGGTTTCACCACAGTTTTATCACGGTTTGAACATTTTTCCTCGATGCAGCGTGGAACGCATGGTGGATGAGAAAACTTGTTTTTTTCATTAATTCCCAGAAACGTACGACTTTCGCGATACGTTTTAACGACACGCTAAACTCGTTTTTCACTTTTATATTGTTTAATAACTTCTTTCGACAATATATTTGTTCACGTGTGCACGGAGAAAAAATTAGTTTTAAATTATAGATAGATATTCATACAAGTAAGAATATTATAATCTTCTTAGAAGATTTTTAGCCTTGATTTGATTGAATTTATATTGTTGCAAATATTACACTCAATTCAAGGCTAAAAATCTTCTAAGAATATTATATTCTTATTTATATATGAGAATATCTATCGTTGATTTATATAAGACTATTTTTTTCTATGTGGACATCAGACTCTCACTTGACTGTTTCTTGACATTTTGTATTCGTGACTGTACATCACTAGAGTCTTAATTTTTATTTAATTCCCAGAAGTTAAATTATCTCATTGGATCATCAGCTGCATACCAAACTACGTCGAGAAAAGTGTTCAAAATATTAAAATTATCAAATATATTTACCGGTTTAAAGTTTCGAAAAAAAAGAAACTTTTTTTCCTCATTTTTCCGCGAATTTACAGTTTCTCTCCCAAAGGTACAAAAATTCGTTTAGAAAAACTCACGTGTGTTCGGTTGAAATCCGCCACATTCGCTTTTTTTTCCATAGAGAGAAATTAAGAAACTAAAAAATCCGCGAGAAATTCGAATAAAACAGGTTCTTCCGAAACTTTAAAACTATAAAAATATTGAAGACAGATGTACGCATTACCGGACGTCGACTCGCTTTCTCGACTTGGCCGACCGAGACAAACGCATTCACCCTCGTAATTTATTATCATAATCCGAAGAGCGACGTGACGTATCTCGTAATCGCAAGTCGGCGACAAGAAGCCGGCCCGTGACCGATCGTTTCAGCCGTGATTACCGTAAATTTCTCAGTTTCAAGCGCAATATAAACACGGCACACGTGCTCGACTGCGTGTCGAGGGGCAAAACACCTTAAAAATATGTTCCCCGTACGCGTAACTGGCTTGTGTTTATCGATCGTAAACGAAGGGAACGCGTGGAAATGTTTGCCGGCTAACGGGTCCCGGCGAATTCCGGAATTCGTCCGGGTCGGTTATGGCACCGCGAAACTCGATGCCGTAACGTGCGATCGAGAAAGTCAAACATTGACTAAGGACTTCGCGCGCGCGCGTTGCCGGCCCCCGAAAGGAAGAGTGGACTACTCACCGACCACATTCAGCAGCGCGAGCACTTCGCATAGGTAGTACCTGTAAGCCCACCAATTGTGAAAGCGAAGGTTCTCCCAGAGGTAGTCGAGCAGCATCTTCTTCTTTTGCTTTTTCTCCACCTCGGAGCACAGCCCGATGTCGAGATCCATCATGAGGGCATGAATCTTGCCACCCTCCCAGCCTTTCCACAGCCATCTCGGCGTGTAAAAAAGGATCGCCTGCGAGCAGACAGAGAGAGAAAGAGAGAGAGAGACAAAGAGAAAGAAAGAAAAGGAGAGGGAGGAGGAGAAATAGAGAGAGCCTCGAGTGAATAAATAGCGACGAATCAGCCAATAGCTGATATATTACGGAGAGTTCTGGTAGGCGGACCTACTTACGTGTAATACATAACCGACGCGCCGATAGTACGAAACGAGTTATCATTATTGGATACCCCGCGCCCGATAACTGCTGATTAAGACAATGCGGCCGCCGGCCGGCGCTCACGCGTACTCGCGTGCGCGCGCGTTCACGTTGCGGAGCGAGTTCTACTTTATGAATTTTTAATGGAAAAATTACCGGCTACGCCTCCTCTCGTTCGTCGAAGGAGAAGAGGGAGGGATGCCGAGCGTTTAATGCGCGCGGCTTTAATTATTTCGAATCGCTGCTCCTTTATCGCGGCGCGCGGCGTTGCGCAAAATTGCGCTCCGTTATTTTGTGTAATTGTTAAAGTGGATGGGCGGTTTCTTGAATTATCGCTATCCTATTTCGCGTTGGGACCCTCGCCGCGTAATCCGGATTGCTTGAATAAGCTCGAAGCGGAGCTTCGTGATTCCCTCCTTGCTGATGGGGCGGCAACCGCCTGTAATTGGGTTATACTTATGTATCCGCAACGTTTCCCTCTCTTCCTATTGCCTTGTGCAAATATCACGTGCTTTATTTTCGTTATTACGTTATTTGCGTGCCTTACATACCGTTAACTGTTACCTCAACCTCTTCAGGGATGTTGGTTCAGTTCCAGTTTTTCTTCTCAATTCGAACACATCGTCGACACGATCATAACGAACATTACTCGAGTCGAAATTTTGATGCTACTCTGACGCTCTTAGATAGTTTGCGCGTACTTAGATTAAGTCTATAGACTAATAAAAGCTTACTTTGAAGATAATGACACTTTTTAACTTCCCCATTGAATCTTTAATTCTACAGATTGAATTGTAATGCCACCTTCGACGACATATTTTGACGCTAAAACAGCGAGCCCCGAAATTTAAGGCACTATCAAGTAAGTAGGGATAATAATATGTCATCAGAATTAAAATTGAATATTATTTAATTATCTTAGCTTCTATTATATTGTAGAATTAAAGGTTTAATATACGACCAAAATTTCAATTCGGGTGTGAGGAAACATTCATCGCAGAGTTTCACGAGAGAAAAAGAAATCCTGCGACACGATTGAAGGATGTCGTATTAATGGCACTTTAAAATGAAATTATTTCCCACCGATTTTAATAGATGCACCCCCCTGCGGGGGTTAACTGCGCCCAGGGGAGCGTATTCCGCGGGCAATCGACGGTCGAATCTTAATGTCATAATTTGAATATCATAACCCCGTCGCGGGTTTTATGTGTCCCGGCTGTCATTAGAATTTCATTAGGCTACGTTAACCGTGATTACGCCGCTCCGCTTCTCGTTCTGGAGCGCGTTATAAGCACTCCAGCGCACGTCGCAACGTCGGCCGTCACGTCGTCGGCGAGAATAAACGTGCAGTTAATTGAATCGCGCGCGCGCGCGACATTATCCCATATTAGAATTTCCGATGCGATGTCAATGCACTTATCGGGAGCACGCGGATGCGGGAGTAAATCCTTTCTCACGGTATATAAAGCTTTCTGGCTTATCGCCAGGGACCTCGGGTCGTGCTTACCGTAGTACCGTAGATCGAATATAGATACGTGCCGCTCGTCGCTCCTCGACGACGACGATGACGACGAGTTGGCGGGCGTTCAGAAAATCCGAGCTAAATTGCAATTTACGGAAGGTGACAGAGACACGGATGATTGTTAACGAGAGCGAGCGGTACGTGCCGGCCGCGTAAAGTGTGTCGGGACATCGGCCGATTTTCCGGCGTGCATTCTGCCAACGAGTCGCATCATTTCCACGCGTCGGCAGACAATGTACTCCCGAAATTGCTCGGGATGAAATCTCACTCTCCGGAGGAGTGAACATTCACTCGGAACGATAAAAGTACCGTCATCCGGAGTCACGTGAATTGTTCGACTGACCGGGCGAATTGGTTTCATGCCCGTTTCTATCATCACTGTATTGAAGTCTGATCGACGATTAGCTCGGCAGAATTGTTTAGTCGCACTGATCAATTCGGCTAATTGGCCGACGCGATTCTTCAATTCCATTGAGTTAATCGCCGAGTAGATTTAAGCTATGATAAGAGGAACGAGCATCGGTAAGGGAGAGTCAGTGAGCGCATCAGTGCGCCGGAGCGCACAAACCAAAGTAACCATAATGCGTGTAATTATAATTGTAAGTTAAGGTGCGTTAAGATCATTATGCTAATTTATATAGATCAGATCAGGTCCATGCAAATTTCGAATTAAAAGTCAATTTACACGAGTGGAAAGTCGCTCGAAAGTGACTCGGCTGTCACTCGACTTTTCGAATGGACTTTTCACTGGGAACAATTTCGATAGAGCAGACATCGCACTATACAGTAAAAAATTTGGTGTTAAAATCTGCCTGCTGGAAATTTTTCTATTACTTCGACACGGGGAATACGTTAAGAAGCACACAAATATATGTTAAATTGCTCTGTGATATATTAAACATAATCATCTCGTTGAACATATTACTTTTTAACATATTCACCTTGCTAGAGTAACGCGAAAATTTCAGTGGTCCGTTTTTAACGCGAAACACTTTTTACTGCGTATCCTCGGGAGATACGGGCGCGCGGAATAATAAAAATTCACATTCACTACAAATTTACGTTGTATATTATTACGTCAGGAAACGATCAAACGAAGGGAAGGGCGGGAGAGAACGCAGGGAAAATTGCATCATTCGATAGCTTGAACGTACATGGTTTGCGTATCAACGATGGGATTCCTGGGAGCTTCGGCCCGACCTCGCTCTTGACGAGATCACGAAGAAACGTAAAACAAACGGGCGCTCGCTCGTCGAGTCGATCGTAAGACGATTCACAGCTTTTAGCATTATCGCGCGAGAAGTACGACGTCTGAGGCGCCTAAAGAGAAGAGGGAAAATGTGTGACCGAAAATAGATCTGTTTCTCGCCTCTCTTTCTCTCTCTTTCTATATCCTACGCTGCCACCTCCGGCTCCGAGGATCGAACGCGATCACATTCGCGCTGACCCCGCGGCTGGAGAAGCGTTTATATCATCTTTTCAATATTCAAGCTCGTTGATTTACATAAGTCCCTTTAGATATGCAAATACACTCGGACACTCGCAGCCGATCGTCCGTCCGTCCGTCTCTGCGATATTTGCTCCGCAAACAAAATACGTTAAAATAAAGCAACCTCGACGTCAATTAAACTCCACGCGTTCTACGCGGAGTGTCATCGGCGACGACGCAGCTGTGAGCTGCGTGTCATACAAGCGAGTTTGCCTGCCTTGTCTCGCGTATCCGCCTCTCAGACCGACGAGACGCAAAATCGAAGCTTCTCCGAAGCCACAGATCGTGCGTAAGCGGTCTCTTAACTGGAAATCAAAGTTCACACCGAAAGCAAACTTTAAGTGTGCATTTTATTTCTCCATTATTTAACACTCAGTCTTACGAATCGAGCACGAGTCTCCGTGCGAGTCGAGAAGTGAAGCGAGTTGAAGGTTTAAAAAGAAAAGCGAACATGAGATCGTGTTCCGCGGGAGATATGTCTTCGGTTTATCGCAATTGGTTCCCGCGGAGACGCGGAGGTTCGTTAAGGACCGTCTTTCCAAGCCGTCCTTCACGATTGCTGAAAACTTAATAACCTCGCCGTTCGCGCCGCTGCTGGCGGACAAGCGTAACAAGACGAAAGCGGTTTTCGACAAATTTACGAGACGCATACGGCGGCATTCAGCCGGACTCGCTTACACATAATTACGTGTAGCGCGAATAATAATAAGCCGTGTTCGAGAGAGAAGGATCGCGTATACAACGTTTCGCTCGTGACTTCCCCGGCTGTGTGACGCGCAGTATCTATATGTCACGTTAGCCCTGAGTAAATTTAGCTAAACAAGGCGAAAGAGCTCTCTTTCTCTCTCTCTCTCTCTTTCGCAGCCCTCCGACGCGACATCGTAAGGACGTGGACGAGGCGGACAAAGACGCGTACTAGTAAGCTACTTTTAACGCGTATAAAAATAAACTCTGATACAAAGCGGCTGATTTCGACGTGATTAAACACTCGGATTCGCGCTCGCGTCAACGATTTCGCGGGTCTCGCGCGAAACATCGATGAAAATCACTCACTCTCTTTCTTTTTCTCAGATCACACGGGGAAAAATAATTTGACAGCTGTTGCAACGAAACCATCGTCGTTACTGCACGTTCGTTGCGACAGTGACAAAATTTAGTTGGCATAATCAAATTAGCGAATTAGTCGTAATTGGAGCGGAAACAGTTTTATCGCCGGGATAGATAGGAGAATTCGGCCGAGTGAATTTGTCCTGAGGACACGTTCTTTTGCCATTAGTACAACATAGTGCTCCTCTACATTTATTAAATTTCTCCTTGTTACAGCAAAGTAATTTGTAGATGGAGCAAAATAATTCAGCGAATGGCGATTGATTTGATTTTTAACAAATGATTTCCCTTTGTACATAGCAACTGACAGATTTCGCTGCGACAGCATAAAATTTGATGTGCCAGTAAATTCATTTATTATTTAAATTATTTTATTATCTTATTATTTAAATTATTTTTCTTCGTGTAGAAGAAAATAATAAACGCTGCTCACGCTCTCTTTCTCTCTCTCTCTCTCTCTCTCTCCTCCCTTCCCTTTCTCCTTCCTCCCTATCTCTCTCTCTCTTTCTCTTCCTCACGATAAAAAATTCTCCCCGCGGGGAAACATGTTTCTTTCTACCTGGAAATCTCGCATCGTCCGTTTCATGAAAAACGTACTAATCGTATTACCGTCGAGAGATAATTGCATTATCAATTTATTAGCGACGCGGCGTTATAGATGCCCCGCGTCAGGCCGTATCTGGCGAACGCATCCAGATACGCGAGTAATCAATTGCGAAAATAAAAGGCGGATGCGCGATTAATCAGGGAACGAGAGAGTTGTAGGGACCTCGTGCGCACGCGCGCGCGCGCGCAAATAGAGGATAGCGAGCGAGGCAAAAAGGGCGATATTGTACGAGCGCGAAGACGAGTAATGCTTGAGGTATGGGAGGCGGTGGTACGATCGAAGATAGCATCGAAGGTACATATGCATTTTAAAGGAAGAACTATCTATAACCTGTATTTATGAATTGACGTTATGAACAAGGATTATCAATCACGGACAAACGAATGCGCGCATTCGCCGCCGATCGTACACCTCTCTTTCTCTTTCTCCCTCTCTCTCTCTCTCTCTCTCCTCGTCGCTGATCTCTCGAATTTCTCGACTATCTCAATTTAGATGCGAAATTATCCGTCGCGCCGTAATTTCTCGTTGTTCGTTCCTTCGAAAAATCCCCATCTCGATTGATATCTCGAAGATATCCGGAAGACGATCGATAACGGAGGCAATTTTTCCCGTATAAAAATAACTCCGTCCCTCTCTTTCTCTCTCTCTCCCTCTCTCTCTCTCTCTCTTCCTCCTCCTCCACGACGATGAGACGACGGAATACAATTAAATAACGTGATTCCAAAGAAACGACGGGAAGAAACAGCGGAATGTGAAACAAAAAAAAAAGCGCCGAAGGAGACGTGCGAGAACAAAGAGAGGCGGTCGCTTCTTACTTGCAGCAGCAAGAGGAAGATCACCCACTGATAGTACTTGTGCTGCTTGAGCAACGGGCTCGATGCGTTGCCGTGCACACCCTCACCCTTGCTGTTCGACACACCGGGATACGGCACGGCCAGGCCGAGGCTCATGTTGAAGGCTTGCACCATGCTGTACGTGGTGTGAAGCCAGCAGAAGGTCTCCAGCACGACCTTGTCGACGGAGCCAGCGGCTTCGCAGTGTATGGGCGAGCCGGAGATGCTCTTGCAGGCGAGGATGAGGCAGCCGGCCAGCAACACCGCCACGGTGGCGCGATAATGCAACCGAAATATCATGCAGTCCTCGACGATCCGATGCACCTTGAAGAGCGAGCGAATCGAGCCGAACAGGTCGATCATCTTGATCATCAACGGCATGTTACGCTCGGACGCGAATTTCGATTTCGACCGTCGGAGAGAAGCTAACTCGAGATTGTCGTTCCAGAGCGTCTGGAATAGGCTAGGAAACAAATCGTGAGAGCGCAATCGTGGAGGTGGACTGCCCGTGCGACTCCTCTCTTCGTAGTTCCCGCGAGTGTTGAGGTCGACTCGCCCAGGCAGAGTGTGGTACCGCGTGCATTTTGTGGGCGCTTAAACCGTCGTAAAAATCACTCGACGCATTGTTTGCTTTCCCGACGGAGGTGTCTTTTACCTCCCCTCACCTCGTCGCCCTCCTCCTTCTCAGTTCCCGCCGCGCTTTGCGTGTGATATGATATTATATCCTCCCTCGAGTGCGCGTACCAACGCCGTCCCTCCGTCTACCTCGCCCGGGACGTCGTTTTCGCAGATTCAGCGGCGTCGCCTCTGCAATTTTATCGCGCATTTTGCATCTTGATCAGTCGCTCACGGCGGGGAAAATCGCGGTCCAACTCGGTGTAATTTGTCGCGCGCGACCACATTTCTCCCACATTTTCACGGCATTCGTCCGTAAAGATGCTTTATGTTTTGCAATAATTGCAGTAGTCCTCCGTTCTCAAAGACACGCGTTCCGCACGACGAGAATCGCGAGAACATGTTTATCGTTCTTCGTCCGACCGTTTTTTCGCCGCGAGATCTGTAATTTACATATTTCCCCTCACGCATCCGCGGCTATCCTCCCGTTTCCCTTATCACCGGCCTCGATTAGCACGAATCTCTCGCTACATATTCCTCTTATGTACAAAATCTGGGAATCCATGACGGAGAAAGAGAGAGATTTCGTAAATCCACGGACAGATTCCGGAGGCCCGAATGGAAAAGCGCGATCCGAGGGGTGAAATTAAAGACGGATAACCGGAGTCGGGTGAGAAACACGCGCGCACACGTGAGCCTCGGATGCGAACTGTCAGAAGACTGGCCGGACTTGAGGGGCATCCCTTGACCTCGATGCTGAGCACACAATTTATATTATCTAGCAGGCGGTCTGCGCTACGCTCGGGTCAGCGTGTTCGTTCGGGAAACACGTTGCCGATTGACAGTTTGTCAAAGTTTATCATCCGCAGCTCGATAGAGCGTTCGGGCCGGAAAACGGAACCTCCCGTGTGTACGCGGCGATAAATAACGTTCGACGCCCGCGGCCCTCGTTACGCCAGAAGCTCGAAGGATAACTGCGGCTTAACGTCGCCGTAAAATCCCGCGCGTTTCTGCTCGTTGGGAACGGCTGAATTATGCGAACCGCGAGGTTAACGTAGTTAACGCCACCGCGACGATGCGCCGTGCGCATGTCGTGTCGACGACGCGCCGACGTATCAGGGTCAAGGAGGAAGAAGCGAATCTTCTTCGGCCGAACTGCATAGCTTTACGCGCGATTCTACGTGTCGAGTGAACACTCGCGCGTTGTTAATTACAAAGTGGCCAGAGCCAAGTTGCGCTGAAATTTTAATGACGCGAGCGCGTCGTTAAATTCGCGCGTTCGAAAAGCGATCCGTCCTCGTCGATCGAAGGGAGGGCGAGTACACTTCCTCCGGCAAAATTGCGCTCGAAAAGTGGAAAAACTTTAACAAACAACTCGCTGTTCTAGCGATATTTTTTTCTTCGTTGTGAGCGACACGGTATTTTCGACTGTCCGAGTAAATTTTCACAACGTTTGCGACGAGCTTCCGCTACGAAAACTCTCGGTCCCCCGATGTTCTCTTTCTCTTTTTCTTCAACCCTTCCTCGTTACGTTACATGACGCGACGGTTGCATTATCGCGAGCAAGATGAGCTCATCGGCCTAATTGCGCTCGCGGGGAGTGGTTCGACGATCGTTCGTCGTCGAAAATATACTTAATCGAGCGTGTTACGAGCGCGGCGCGTATTCCACAACGAAATTAAGCGCGCCATTATCACGTGTAAAAGCACACCGCGGCCGGCCGGGACGGCGCACTCACGAAGCTGTACTCTTGTCGTCACCACCCGTTCCCCGGCCCTCCCGGTGAGAAAATAGAAGGCGATAAAAAGACGGCCTGGAATGAGATATTCGCGCTCTAATTAGGAGCCGAGATTGACCCGCCGATGGGATGCTCATTAAGTCACCCTCGCCGTCGGCTTCTTTGATCGAGAGACGCTTTTGAAAATAATCCCGCGATTCTCGCTCGCGAGATCGTCGGAGGAAGAACGGTGGAAAACTCGTCCCGTGTTGCGCAATGATAATTATTCGTCGTGCAGTCGTGCGAGTAGCGACTCCGGGAAATTCACGGTTTCTTTCCCGCTTCACACGTCGACCGTACCACGCTGACTTCCGCTGATTATTTTCACGCTGAACTCTCAAGTTCGAAACCACCAAGTATGCGGTAAATAAATGCAATTCGCGACGAATGTGTGTGCATTAGCCCGTTCCATCTGCTCTCTATCCGTTGTATATTTAATTTGTCGCACGTGCAGTGTCGGTCACGTTTGTGTATAAGCTTTGCTGCCCTCGTCATTTAAAAGGCTATTGCTGGCATCATTTAAATCAGCTTGTTAAAATCATGATTTAAAACTGCAAAGTGCAGATGCTTCATCCTCGCGGCTATCCTCCTTTCATTGTTCATTCTTATTCTTGTACCTTTCTCTTTTTTTTTTTTCTGGCTTTCCATATCTTTATCATGTATTACTTTTAATCGTCGTCTCTCACGCTCTCATTTATCCTAAAGCATAGTAAAATTGAGACCGTTTTATTCTATAAACGCGTATTCTATAAACGCAAGATGCGATGATATTACGAAGCCGGTCGCAGTCGACGTGACAACAAGCGCAGGCGACGGCGCGAAGACAGGACGAAATCTGTTGTCCGGTAAACGACGAACGAAATTAGCTCAACGTTAATTATAGAAGAGATTATACGTCGCGCGGAGAAAGGATATACACCGGCGAGGGGTTCACGGCGCGCGCACGACTACTCGCTTGCGGGCGCGCGGTAAACTGTACCGTTTGCTTTGAGATGCCGGACGAAAAAACACACGTTAACTGCGAAGGGAGAGAAGGAAATAGAGGGAGAACCTACGGTTCAAGGGGATATGCGCGGGCGGGGCCTGTCGACGCCGGCCGGTTTATTTTGAGACATCAATGCGAGTAGCATGAAAGAAACGCGCGGGAGCACAAGGAAAATACTATGGATCGCTATTTCAGGTGCGCGGTCGCGCCATTAACCCGCTTCGTCCAAACTTCCTATTAACGATCCCGCACGTCCCGCCCGTGTGTATCGTCGACGTCGGCATCGGAGGAAGAAAGGCACCTCCCGGTGGAGGATCCGTTCTCAACCCCCTTCCGCACGAACCGCTTGATATTAGCGCCGCGTCGTAAATTTGGTTTGGTCGGGAAGCACATGACATCATCGGTGACGAGCATTACGGAAGCCTCCGAAACCCATAAGTGAGCGCTTCGAATTATTTCGTTGTGTAATATGTGATTTACGATTCTTCAGCCGCAATGAGACGATTATACGAGCATTTGTACACGTTTCCTTACAACGTAGTTTTTCCGCGAAAGCAACTGCCTGTTCTATTTAAAGAGAAGGATTTAGATTCAAGCAAGCTTAACGGCATATAAATACAATCGTTTCATTTTAGCTGAGATATTCGTAACTACTTATTATATAACCTAATATATGTGTATATATATGCATATGTCTAAAGGTACCTTAATCGTGACTGTGAAGTACCAACTGTGAAATACAATATTGTTCGACACCAACAGCGGAATCTGCGTAGAAATTAAATTAACGCCACAATGACGTTCTATCAGTTTCCCCACGTATCGCGACGCGTTTTCTGAATGACCGGAAATTGCTCCGGCTGTCGAAGATCCAAAAGTTTCCAGTCTTTCGGAGCTGAAAGCGTCGAGAAAGCGGCGCCAGCGCGAGCATCTTTGATCGAAGGCACGTGCCGTCAGCTTTCAATGACGAACCTTAGTGCATTGTTACCGCTTAGGGTTTCTCTCTTGGCAATGGACTAGATGCATAGGTCTTTGCGACTGGTGTGTAGGTAAGTTGCCCGAGTGAAACGCGGCATACGAAACGATTAGGAACGTCGAGTAGGAGACGCTTATGAGCACTGCTAAAAGCATCGCTGTACATTTTACGACTCGCACGGAAACCGCACGTTAAACGGACCAGAAGGGGAGGTGTTTTATTCGTCTAATCAACGGATGCGAGGCTCGAAACGCATGTGAACAGCCGAGGGGTATAATTCGCCGTTCGAGTGCCTCGAACATACATCAAACGTATAACGAATTCGTCGAACGGGAGGAGAACGTTTTTCGCGGACGTTGATGGGGAGGGAGGGAAAGAAAAGCGGATAAAAATAGCTTGAAAACGATAAAAGCCCCCCGCATAGAAACTTTCACATTTTCTCCCACATACAGCATAGATAAAGGGTATATAATTTCAATTAAAATTAATTTTTATTTCATCATTTGAAATTAAACTAATTAGGAAAACTTAACGAGCAAATAGGTTCCGTTTACGTTTCCTACTTAGAGCCGTATATTTGAAACATTATATTTCCAAGCGAAATCCTTCGTGGATTTTCCAACCGGAATGCGCCATTATTTTGGGAAATCAACGCGGACTGGAACCCAAAGAAATTTTCTATGCAGGGGCGAAGAAATGAAACGTCGATCGATTACCTGCAGAAACAGCATGAAGCAGACCCACTGATAGTATCTGTACTCTTTTCTCTCGCTGTCGGGATACGCCTTGGAGTTATCGACGCCGGGGAACGGCACCTCTGAGCCCTCCCGCTTCCGGTAGGCCGCGGTGATCGTGTAGGTGCTGTGTATCCAGCAGTACGTGTTCAGCACGTCCTCCGGCAGGTCCTTGCTGTGTATGCAGTCGATGGGGTTGCCGACGTATTGGCGGGTAGTGACGATTAAGGAGAACGCTATCAGTAAGATCACCGTGAGACTGTAGTGCAGACGGAAGACGGCGCTGTCGGTGTGGATGTGCGAGATCTTAATGAGGCTCTTGAGGCCGCGGAATATGTCCAGCATTTTGGTGCCGAACGGCACCAAGGGCGCGAGCGAGACCGGGCCGCAGCACCGGATGAGGCCGATTCCTCGGGTTGGCGCTGCCGGGATCCGCGCTTTCCTCCTCACCGGATCTTACATCTTCCGCCGTTTCCGCGCGACGAGCATCCGCCCGGGTCACGTTACAGCCCGCGTCGTCGTCCACCCTCTCGCTCTCGGCGCAAATCCGGAACTCGGCACGACGTCTCCAGGAACACCCATGAATCTCGGCCGCACCTCTCGTCCGTTTCGCGCGACTTTTCCGTGCGATGCGGAATAAGTGGAGAAATCCGCCTCACTCCGCGTATCACTCACACTTCCTCTTCGTCGTCGTGCTCGCCGGTAGAGAGAGAGAGAGAGGGAGAGAGAAAGAGCGGGTTCCTTTGATCAGCCGAGAAAATATACGTCGTGACAGCGGTTTCGTTTTTCGATTCCGATTATTGTATTTTGGCACTTCCTTGGCAAACTGCTTCGCCGAATTTCCCGATACCGCGAACTACTAGCGCGAACCGTTATCTGCACGGAAAAAATTAATGTCACAATTCAAGGCTCATATGTTCTCATATGTAAGCAAGAATAATCTTATACGGAGGTAAACTTTGCCTTTAACATGCTCTTACATGAAGAAATTCTATGTAATTCCATTAAAAATATCGCATTTTTGTTACTCGAGAATAATTTTCATGAATCAAGAGGATAAAATATAGAGTAAATGATATCCTCAAACTGATACAATTCTTAATTTGAAGATATCGTTTTATCATTTTTTCCTCACTATTCATGAAAATTATTCTTGAATAACAAAAATACGATATTTTTCAGTGGAAGTATATAGAATTTCTCCATGTGTAAGCAAGTTTTATCTTCACACAACATTATATATTCTTGCTTATACAAGTTATCTGACACAAGTCATACTAGCTGTCATAATGCGATTGAAGTTTAGAGCGATTTCGGGGAGAAGATGAAAAAAAAACTGTTTTTTTTTCAAGTTTAACCTCTTCAATTAAAAAAAACAAAAATACGTAAAAAACGATAAAATTGTGCAAAATGTGTCAATATTAACATAAATGCACAAGAAAATCGGAAGAAACCTTGACACCCTGTTTATGAGAATTTGAGTCTCGAATTGATAGTAATTTTTGTTTTCGCCTACAACTTTTGGCGTTTTGTCTTTATCTTACCGTGCCGCTAGGAAGAACGTTCTTCTCAAGCGGCGACTCCTGCTTGTCTTTGGCATTCGAATTCCCGCGCACAGCTTCAGCCCCAACTTCCTCGCACTCTTTATCTTTCCTGAGCAAAATGAGAGAGATAAAACTTGGACGCGTTCTCTCTCACTTCGAGTCTTTGTCCCGCCTAATCGACAACAGTTTCCCCTCGTGAAAGTTCGCCGTATATACGCGGCTGATCGTTCAATCGCGTGCGATCGATGAGATCCTTCGGGCAATCCTTCGCCGTATCTTCCCGCACATTCTCCTCTCACTCGTTAGCACTCGTTTCGCGATTTTCGTAAGAATCCACGTCGTTGTTCGAGTGACGCATAATAATGATCGCGTGACATTACCGTTTTCGACGACGCGGGCGGATTCGTTGAATTCGCACATCCCCGTCGGTTGTCGATGCGACGAACAATCTAACGAGAAACATCAACTTTCAGAAAACCACGACCAACGTTCTGCGCTTGGATACTCTAAAAAGGGAGGATTCCTTCGCAATTCGTTGCTGCTTACCTCTCTCGCGTCTTCTACGTAAATTACGAAACATCGCAGCCGCGAGATTCGACGCGCATTCGAACGTTTACGAGAGTCCTTCGCGGCTTTCCAAATTTCACGGCGGGATATTCTCGGAAACCGTTCGTCAAAGAGCGAAAAATCTTTACGACGCGCCTCGTTCTCGGGGCTTTCGCATATTTTGCTTCTCGTCTTACGTTTGATACCCCAATAAAGTCATCGTAAATTCCTCGCCGTTGCCTTTCGCTCTTTTTTCCCCCATCGCCACTGTTTGTCCTCTTTTCCTTTAGAGTACCGAGTAAAGAGAGCGTGGAAGTGATTAGTCTTACCGACGGCCCGACGTCGTGTCCGTCCGCGACTCGGAAGCATCGTCTTTCGTGAGACGGACGAAAAATGGACACGTCGCTCGGGAAATTTCGGGGAAAGCGCACGAAAATATCCGCGAGCGGGGCGCGTCGACACGCGTCTACTTCGGCCGGAAATCTAATTAAATTGATCGCGACGAAACAAGCGTGCGTTGTCGAGCGGGGAATTCAGACGAAAAGAAGCAACGGAAAAACACCCCCGCCATCTCGTTTATCACGAGATTATCTTGCCGCTCGCGAGAGTTTTTGCGATTCACCCGCCAACATAGCCCAGATAAATATTCATGATTATCACGTCGTATAATCGATAGTGAAAAATTTACGATTTGGATAATTACAGTGGAATTAAACTCTTAGATGTTCAGTCGAAAGAGAAGTAACAAGAATAGAAACACCGTTAAATCGGTCGTTAAATTTACATCACACAATAATATAAATTTTTTGTCATATCGATGCGAAAAATATGCTAGAAATTGCACTCAGATTTTCATGTTACATTTTACACGACGTGTATTTCGACTAATTTTTTATATTTTTTTCTCTCATGCTTCCATCTCGTCATTCTATGAGATAAATATGAATGTAATATTCATGTCGTGTGATGTCATTCTATGTGATAAATATAAGCTATATGAAGCACTCATAAAAGATGCCTTTACAAATCGACCAGTGAAATTGCTACCAAATTTACACACCCCTGTCTATCCGAAAACGGAAAAATAGGACAAATTCGCACCACGGTTTATCGACGAGATATCTCTCCGTTCACGAAAATTTCGGCAGTTCGCCCGGCAACGTGGGTCATCGCGAATAAACTCGTTCGGCAACGAGAGTACGATTTGTTCGAGTCGCGAAGAAAATCCGATTACCCGGCCCGGTGTTAATTCCGGCCGACAAATCCGCGGGCCGTCGCGCGTTGCAGCACCCGAAGCGACTCGGAAACGCCGCGTCGCTCGCGGTTTGCTTTCGATTAATTTCAAGATCAAGTGCGAGAGCCGTGTTCTCCGATCGCTGACCAATTCTCGCGGTGAAACATCCGCCCGTGTCCCGTGCGAATCCGCCTCCTCTCGCTTCGTTCGCTCGCTCGCTCGTGAATCCGGCAAAATTATCGCTCGTCGCTAAACTTGGAAACTGCACTTCGCGCCCGTGGAATTTAAGTAATTCGCCCGTCGGAGAGAGATATTGTTATGTGCACTCGAGAGAGACGCTCGTTCGAATGCTTCTTTGTCAGGGGGGGTTGCGAAAGTACAAGGGTCCCTTTTGACTCAGCGAAGTTGCGTGCTGTTGGGCCCGTGCCAAGATGTGCTCGCTGGTAACCATTTTCGAGTTGAAATGTTTTTGGGAAAATAAAACATTTTACACTTGTTTCCGCGCACGTCTATCCGTCCGACCCATTCGCTCGCTCACATGGACATCTCCCGATGATGTTTTAACGCGGCAGCTGCGCCATGGAGATGAGAAACGTCGGACGTGCCAAAATTATCAAATACTTCAAAACATTGGAAAACTACCTACGTCAGAAGACGTTAATGAAGCTCTTCGAGAAGCGAAATGTGGATTCTAAATATTCCTCGACCATATCTCTCTCTCTCTCTCTATCTCTCTGTATCAGCTAGAAAAACAGCGACGAAAGCAATAGTTTCTCATGCAGAGTCCTGCGTATGGGCCGCGCACGTCCGGTCGTGAATTATACTTTACGCATAATACTTTATGTTTATCTTGCAAAAACATTACGTTTTCATGATTAACACTGAAAAGATATTTCTTGCTTCAGCGCTCTTAGAGGGCAAAGCCCCAGAATGGAAATAAAAGCAATTACATCTATCCACTTACATATACAGGGTGGTCCTTAAGTCATCTTTTGGGGCTGCACATTATTCTTTTGTTCAATCTGATTTTTTCAAGCTTGGCATTTTTAATGATAAATAGGGTAATTCAGTGTAAAAAAAAGTGTCTTTATTATTTTCGATAGAATAAACCATTTTTTTTTAAATAATTGCAAATCAATAAATTCGTTTTATTTGATTATCAAATACAAAAAATGAAAAGATGAGTCTCTTTATGTGCTTGGAACATGGTTTCATCCAAATCATCCGAATGGTTTTGGAAAAGACGAAATTTATTTCCTTCAAATTTGACACTTTATATCTTCGAAACTACATCATTTGGGACATATGGTTACATGAAGTTTTTTCGTCTTGAATTAATGTGATAAAGAATCACTCCTTAAAATCTTTTGGAACACTTGAGGATCACCTAGTATATATATATATATTTCTCCCTCCCTCATCATCGACTAGCAAATTGCAATTATAATTATTTCTCGCTGGCGACTCTCTCTTTGAACAAACTTTTTTAGAAGTAACGTTCTTAGAAAGTTAAACTCCAGAGCGATAATTAAAACATTTACCTATCTCTTTCCCGCCGCGGGAGACTGTGCGGAGATTTACGAAAATTGGAGTGTGTCGCTTTATTAATTTTTACGTAAAAATCTTCCCGTTCCGACATTTACTAACCCATTAGGCGCCCGTTGACGCGCGAACGAGAGCCATCGACGCGGAACCGCCGACGGAAACGGGACGTTAATCGCTTCCAAGGGTGTAATAATCCGCGCGTAACTTTAATTCGCATGCGTAATGATCTCGCGCTTTTTCCGCGCAACTCCACACGGGCGCGCATGAAACTCAACGGCAGCCTAATCAATTCGCGCGACTCGCCGTCCCACCAATTAGCTGCCAATTTCCTGCCGATCCGGATCGCGCAAATAAAGGCTAAAACTCGAGCGTTAGTGTCGTTCCCAAAGCGGAAATCCACGCTGTCGCGCTTCTCTTATTCGGCCTCGCGGAGATGAGCATCGAACGCGCCGCCACCGTCGCGGTGTAAATACGACGCGCAACGTCGGGACGAAACTTTTTCCAGATGCGGCTGAGCGATAGGGGGAGCATCGCGGGATGATAAGTGAGACAAGTGGTAACCGGGCGGTTACAGGCGAGGCGCACCGGATCGCGAAGTCTCGGCCGCGAAATGCTCGGGGGGAGGCTTGCTTTATTTATAACCGACGTGCGCGCGCGCAAAGGGTCTCGTCCGCGCGTATAATTTTTTCCGAGTGCCATTAATGCCGTCGCCGTCGCCGGCGGCGGAGGGGCCCGGGAAGCGAAACGGATCGAAAGTTCCGCGGCAATTAACGCGCAGGGTAGCGCGCGGCCACTTCAAAGACCGCGTTTCGCTTTGATAGCCCTCGGTGTACATGTCGTTACACACGTTACTACGCGCGCCGCCGATCGGTTACGTTGCCGAAAAACAAGCCCCGACGGTTGGGAGGCCCGTAATTTCATTTGACTTACGTGCGAGCGAGCGAGCGCTATTCTATTTTAGCGTTTACGCGTGCGACTGCACTTCGCCGCGAGGCGAAGAAGGAGCAGCGGGCGGGGAGGAGGCGACGGAAAAACCCGGCCGGGGCGATGGGAGCCGCATGGGAATACCTAAGGGCAAAATGAAGAAAAGGGCGAGCCGCCGCGCTTCGGACTTCATCTTCTTTACCCCGCTTTTTCTCTCAGCGTTGCTCTACCGCTTTTAGGGTGGATCCACACGGGAAAAGCAGTCCCCTCGGTGTGACTGTGAGTCTTCCTTTGCCCGAGGAAAACTAGGTTGTACGGACAGAAAGATCCCTGTAAGAGGTTTCACACTCACGGCGAATTCGCTCACTCGCGCTGCACCGGTGCCGAAAGCTGTTATGCGTGAAGCAATTATGGCAATATTTCCGCGTTGTTTAGCAAAATATATATATTAATTATATTTCATCGTCTAAGTGTGTCATGTTATGCTATTATATTCCTCAGACAACACGCAATATTTAGAAAATTTTATTTTATGGAAGATTTTCCATAATTTTTCATAGAAACACGATTTCACTTAAGTGAAACCATGTTTTAATTATTTAGAAAAAATAATCTTCACAAATATTTCTGAATATTTACCATAATCTTTCTCATATATGACTTTCCCGGATATTTGAATATTTATGAAATATTTAATATCTATATTTTTTAAATATTTTGATAAATACTATGTGTTGTCTGGGCTGTGTAGCGGCCTTTGGCCCTCCGTTAGTCGCAATATTTTTCACCCATGAATGATCGCAATGTATCTCACAGACACAATAATTCTCCCATTATTTTCCTCCGCTTTTTGAAACGATTTTTTTCATTAGCACCTGGCTAATAGGTACTAAAATGTATGAAAAAACAGTGAAGAACAAATTGACAAATATTAGAACTGTATTTATTGGATGTTACGACTAACAGAGAATTATATGCACTGATCCGGTGTAGTGCGGATGATCGAATTCGCCACGAGTCAATCGCTCTCGGTTGTCTGAAGCCGAGCTTTAGCGCGGATTCATGTTCATATAAATACTCTGCAACGGTGATATAATTTCTTGTCACCGAGTTTTCATATGGTCTCTGTTCACTCGCGGGAACCGGATTCTGTTTCCCAGTGCACGCTACAAAGCCGGGTGGGCACCTCGGATCGCGGGAAGCAACTAGATGCTAGATGAGCTTCGAGCCGTGTCTTATTACCGAAAAGCTCTCCGAGCTCTCGAGCCGCAGAAAATTTCCCAGATGACTAAACAACGGTATTCTTGAGCCGTTGACTCATTTCTGTTAAACCACGTGTGCGATACTCAAATGAAAGAGAGAGAGAGAGAGAGAGAGCGTCGCGCTTTGTCGTCGCGAGCGCGATTTCGCGCAGAAACGGTAGACTCGCTTGCGAGGGATCGTTCATTACGCCAAATCATACCGCGGCTCCGGTAAGAAGATCGTCCGTGAGTGAATATTCAGAGTATTCAGCGCGGAATGCGATCGTTTCTTGCAGTGCATGAGTCGAATAATCGTTTCGCTATGCGAACCAGCTCCGTGCGGCTTATTCTCGCTGCGGTTGCGATGTGGCACGCGTGCGTGCAGTATCTTCGCTCGCGATATGTCTCCGAGAATATTTCAGCGGATTGCAACTGGAACGCGTACGGGACGCGCACGCGATCGCCTCTCGCGAGTGTGAATCGAGCCTTAATGCGCCCCGCTCCTTTCTCGCTCCCTGCGAGCCCACTCAGAATGTTTATCATCGTCCGTACTTTATATGGAATTAAGTATGGACTATGCCATTCCGGCTTTTTCATCCGTGTACCTTTAAGATGCCATCGCGGGAATACCGCGGGATGCGCCGATGGTATCGCGCGAATCGCCGGTACCTTCCGACGGAGTTGCTCGATTCCCAAGGCGGTCCCGCGGAAAAGCCTGGGATACGATTTTTCGGGGAGCATTTTGGTGACGGGAAGCTCGTCGGATACGATCCAACGCGGCAGCGAAATTACACGGCAGAGAAGGCGGTATTGCGGACTTTTTACAGAGAAAAATATATTTTACAGAGAAAAATATAGTCACTTCTGGGGACAACGATGTCCTTTCAGTCACTATTTCATTGCGGTTCTTTTCAAGAGTTTGTTTTGAATGAATATATGAATCTGTAACAAAACATTGTGTTTTTTAAACGAAATTGTATCTAATTTATTTCAATGCGAAGCGACATTATCACCATCCATGTTTTTTCTCGACCCATTATGCAGTATCGCTGTATTTTTATAAATAAATAACGTCCTAAGTAATAAATATTTAATATCACCATAATACCACCTTCTCCTCTACGCAATTATCGCAGACGCGTTGTAATTAAACAGCAGTAGCGATCGGAAGTGACGTTTTCTTAAGTGTTTTATTCGCGAATATTCGATTTGTGTCCCTTTCTTGCCTTGTAAATCTTATTTTTCCTTAACTCTTTCGACTGCTGCGCGGTCCAACCAAAAGTGCACGCTGTATACGGCATAATATTCAATCGTGTGGCACTGAGACGGAATAATGTAATAAAGAAAATTCTAACCGACAGATTCAAACCAAGTGCAGTACAAATATAACGTCCGCAAATGGCGGGCGATTTTTCACGACGTGCATACATGCTGTATGCAATTGAGAAGCTACTTATTAACGACGGTCATATCTATCGTAATTAGCAGAGGGTAGAAAGAGTTAAATCACTGAAGAAGGTCTGCAATATTGCGAGACGTTTGCAATCGTTTAAATCAAAAATCAAAATCCTCTTGCAGATCAGAGTTTTTACTACTTAATTTATTTGCAAAGTCGAGATATGAAAGTTTCTATTACCTTCGTAATTTGTCAGAGAAAAGCTAGATGATGATGGTGTATTTAAGTTGGGAACGAATTGCTGAAGTAATTAAAGTTTAAAAAGAAAAATTGGCGCTCGAAGGAGGAAGAGAGAGAGAGAGAGAGAGGAGGGGCTTGTTTGAGATCGAAGGGAAAGTTACGATGATTCTTATCTCGCAGAAGTCATTAAGTGTACACGTGTAGCCCGTGCGGCTAAATCAATCCGAGATAATTTGTACACGTCCACTTCTGTCCGTATACAAAAATACGTGCTCGATATGTATCGATGCTGCCGCACAAGGTGGCGGCCTAAGTGTATCTGTACTCGAAATTCTCAGTGCTTCGAAACGAGCAACAGCCGTAACAGCACTCCGATGGATATTTATTAATGAAGAAAGCGCGAGGGGGACGAGCGACGGACGAGAGGAAGTGATACATCACCGTTAGCGGGCGACGGACAATCGCCGCGGACGGAGAGCAACGACGGCGATACGTGTTGACGCACGATCTCTCCTCGTAGCCGGGACTTGTGAATTAGCCGGCGCTTGTAGTAAACGCATTAGGCCGTACGCTTGAAATAAAGCATGGGCACGGGCGTCATTCGATTGGGATTAGATCGGCACGCCACGTCTGCCTTCCTCACCCACGTGCGCGAATCGAGATCCGCGATTACGCGCGGACGATGATGGAACTCACGGCGCGTCCTTCTCTTCTCGTCGTTTTTTCTCTCCTTCCTTCTTTTCTTTTCTGTTTTTTTAGAATCATTTGAATTATAGCACGAAGGTCGTGAGAGAGATTTCGTTAACGACTTGATAAAAGTGGAACACAATGTGTCGAAATTATTGTCTTTCTCTCTCTCTCTCTCTCTTTCTCGCGTGTAACCAAGCCGTTTCGCCATGGATTTCGCGGGGGTCTCACGCGTGACCTCGCGATATCGAAATATTTTTAAACGACGTGTAAAGATCACGAGGCGCAGCGAACGAAATGTCGAGAGAGGGGGGGAGGGACCGTCATTGACATATCGCACGGGAATGGAAACTCCGCCGACGACAGGAAATAATAATAAACCACCGTAAACAATACAGGCTCCATAATGCACGGCGGCGGCTAAAGATATTTTGAGATCCCAGGCGCGATGTAATCGCCGTGGGCTTTAATATACCCACCGATATTTCATACATAAAGATATTATTCATCGGTAAGAAAGCAAATGAAGGCTTGATCGCCACGAGAAAGAGAGAAAGAGAGGGAGATCATGCAAACTGCGAATGTCGTTTCACTCGCGTGGTGGATGTCGCACTCGCGGCGGGCAACGGGTCAACGAGATTTCTCGTCGGGAAAATAAATGACTCGTGCGTCGATCGTCTAATTAAAAGATTCAATTAACGAATGATTCTCAACCAAGACGTCTGACGTCTCTAACGCAAGACCCGTGCGCTACGAAAGATCGCGGCGGACTCTTCGCGCTTCGGACTCCCCGCGTTCTTCCTCCATTCGTACGGAACTGATCTTCTTGTTCCTCGGGAATCTTCTTCGGCGGACGCGATGTGCGTACGACGGTTGCGATGATACAAAAACAAATTATAGATTCAAACGGTTAGAAGCGTAGCGAGAGAATACAGAGCGTCCTGAGGGACGCCACTATCCTCGTACTCACCCTTCGCCTTCTCTTTCTCTTTTTCTCTTTCTAGCCTTATGAAAACAACGTCGGATCGGACGTAAACAGTGACAACCGCGTATCTATTCACCCGCTTCCCTCCTGCGCGTATAACTTCGCCGTAAACGTAAAAAGAGCGTAAAAAGAGCGAAGCTCGCTGGAGATTCAGCGCAAACTCCTAAATGATCGCACAGAAATAGAAAAACCGAGCACTTTCGTGCTTTCTGTCTCTCTCTCTTTCTCCATCTATGTCTTACTCTCTCCATCTTTCTCTGCCTCCCAGTATTTTCGCGACTTCTTGTGAAAAGGTAGACCAACGCTATTGCCGTAATCTCAGGCTAAACGAGAAGCCTCTTCGCGCTTCTCGAGTCACGCTCTTTCAGCACGCGCGCCTCGTTTGCGGGTAAATACATCGTCTCTCTCTCTTTCTCCCTCAGACAAGGGTCCGAAAATATCCGAAGCGATAATGAACAATCGGAACACCATTGTGATTTCGCGGCGAGGGTAATTCCCGTTGTGCCATTGTGAAAATTTGCATCCACTTTCCGTGGTCTCCTGTAAAAACGGCTGAACTTTTACGCGAGAGGGAAAGAAAGCTGCGAGCTGCGTTTTTCAAAGGCCTGGAGCACAATGTGTCGTATGTCGCTGTGGGTCCAATGAAGAGAGCTCGTTTTCGCGAAAAGAGTTTGAAATCCTCTCATTGGACCATCGGTTGCGTTCCGACATCCGAAAGCGACATACGACGTATGTATTGTGTTCTAGGCCGAAGAGCGGATAGAAAGACAGAGAGACAGAAACAGAGAGAGAGAGAGAGAGAGAGATATCGACGTCTCACACGAGACTGTGAGTCTCTCTCGCGCAGCACTCCTCCTGACCTCTCGTCGCGCTCGTCACTCCCGCGTCACCTCCGCCGACCTGAGATCGGCCCCGCAGAGCTCCAAGTCAAGAGTCAAGATCTGCGAACTTCTTCCGGAGGAGAATCTTCGCGGCGCCGAGGGGTAGCCCGCCGACCGGACATTCCGCGGTGGTCACGCGATCCCGGGGAGCGATGGAGGTCAATCGCGAGGGAGAACCGCGGCGCGATCGCTCGCCGACCGACGACGACGACGATGACGATGATCCGGCATTCCGCCGCACCGAGAGCGACGGACGAGAGAGAGAGAGAGAAAGAGCGGCGGCGGTGGACGAGATCCGATCTCGCGCGGATCGATCACGCGGCTGTGCGTCGGCCTCCTGCGCCCCGTCGGCGAGCGGCGTCGGCGTCGTCCTGTCGTCCACGCTGATTTCGTCGCACGCGCACGCACATTTCGCAAACTACTTCCGCACGCCGCGCTCTTCCGCACACACTCGCTCGACTCCGCGCGGCCAGACTACGGCTCACTGCTCGCACGTCGCTCTCGTAGCCGGGGCATGGCACCTCCGGTTAGGAGCCGGACGAGGAGTCGGCCCGCTCCAGGAATAGAAACGCCGAACCCGAACGGAGCGTGCGAATGTACGCCGGGAGCGCGTGCATCTTGCCGGAGAGAGAGAAAGAGAGGAAGAGAGAGAGAAGGAGAGAGAGAGATCCGTGGCCGCGTCACGCCGCGCCGCACCGCGTCCACGAGTTGTCCGTCCCTAATTTAGGACCGATTCCTCCGACGTCGATTAACTTAAACTATGCTTCGATAGGGGTCATTTTTATCCGCGCCTATCTATCGCGTCGAGCGAGACTGCGAATGCGCCGAAAATGCCGCGGCCGATCTCGCAACGGCATGTCGCAATGAGACGCGATTGTTATCAGCTTTCGTGTTGCAATTATTCCTCAACGGGGTTGCCGGAGTGATCGGTGATTACCGATATTACAGGTTCCACCATTCCACGAGAGATGACTTGACAAAATTTAAAACTCTTTCACACAGGTGAAGTGTACACATCTACCTGAGTGAACGGTAAACTTAAGGATGAAAAAAAGATTCGAAAAATCTACGTAGAATGTGTGCACTGTTCGGTGCGTGTAGCTGTCACGACTTACAGAAAAATTTGCTTAATATAAAAGTTCTATAGTTTGTATGTGCAAAATGACTGTACTCCGCACTTTGAACTATACTAATAGACAATGGTGTGTCAATAAAATGAAGATTAAAAGCCTAACAAGATAGTAGTCGAACAGGTTTTATATGTCTGTTCATGCGTAGTGTAGATGCGGGATAATAAGTAGTAGTAGTAGTGTATAACTCTCTCTCTCTCTCTTGTGTTATTCACTCGTTCCATCGCAATTTCCCATATACCTTCACATACAGCACATTTTATCCGAGAGACGTCCTTAGGATGTAGGACGTCCTTTGGAAGTTTGTGCTGCATAGATCTGTATTCCAATCTTGCTCCTAAATCATATTTAAATTGTCGATGATTTCTCGACATTTTTAGTTCCGTTTAGGTGAGGGTGCTTTACCTTCGAAGACCGATCGTCGTTCCAGCATCCTCTTACTCAATCACGACCCGAGCGTTTCTTTCTCGGACAGTCTTCGCTGCGAATCCCTCGAATTCGCGCTATGAAAAATATGCTGTGATGAACAGGCGACGAGTTCGCTTCCCTCTCATTGTTACGGTGTAACTTTACAGTGTAAGACAGGTTCTGATGAAGTGGTTTTGGATGAACGCGATTACTCACCTCGTGAGTGATTAATCGTGAACGCCAGGACCATCCGATCTCTAAGTACACAGAGACAGTAAATAATCACGATGAGTGCGGATTCGCAGGCGTACCGCATCTTGAAACGATCGATTTCTCGCTGCCATTTTTCGAAGACAATGAAAACTTCGGCCGAATCTCAAGAATGGCGCGAGAATGTCGCGAAGTTGTCCACGACGGAAGTCACGTGACGCGAGGGTGAAAGCGCTCGACAGATGTCTCGACCGTCATACCCGCCATTTCGTCCATTCGAATGGCGGTCAACTCCGCGCGTCTCGCGTCGTTCGCTCGCAAAAGCGCGAATCCTGCGTGCGAACAGGAGCGTCAGATTGAACACGAGGGAATCGCCCGTTACAGGTAGGATCGGGATTGAGCATAGGCCGGGGCTAAATCGCTGCGATTTCGGTGAATACAGACTGTAAATTTTAGGCAGAAAAAGTTCCTTGAACCAATCACGGTTGACACTTGATCGATCAAGTTAATCAGAGATCGACTCTTAGAGGCTGTAGCGTGTTTAGAATCAATTATTCTTTCATTTTTCTTGTGACATTCGTCGCTTCAAACGCGTATCTTGTACTCGAACCACGATCGATCGGTCGGTAATTTACGGTTGAACGTTCGTACCGACCCGCACGGCGAGCGCTCGATAGGTATTGCGCCAGAGGGCGCCTCTGACAGCGTCGTTGAATTGTTGGTTCAGTTGCATCTTGTCTCCCGCCGGCAAGAATCTGTTTAATTTATCTTAGAGGCTGTAAAAAAATGTGAAACTGCGACGAGATAACGACGTACCCTCCGTGAGTACCGCTATGAATTTGAGAAAATGAGACTCGTATAAATACGATTGACTTCGCTCTTTATTCAGTTTCGTTGGATTTCGTCTGATTTATGGCGCTTAATTGTGCGCCGCTTCACGGCCGATTCACCATGTCTATTGATTATTTAATCCGCGAAATCCACAGAACAGGATTAATTGAGTTCTTTGTATACATTAATCACGCGATCTCGTTTCCCACGATACACACGCGCGTATATATATCGCCCACGATCTCATGAAGAAGCTCAGTGTCATCGCGATCGTCACCAGCTTATTGGGGCTTTCGATCATCATTTTTTTACCGTAACACATATGGACCATATGTGTCGAGACACGCGAAAAATAATACGTCAATCGACTTGGTGCGTGCGAACATCATCGCTTCCCGTTCACGCGAATTATCGCTGATACGTGAATTATTGGGTCAGATGCGCCGGAATTACGGCGAAGCGAGTAACAAAGAGTCAGATGAATTATATCATTGCCGGAAGTGATTAAATTTTTACCGGCGCCTCTCTTCCGCGGAAAAACAATCCATTTCTCGATCTTGATTAACAGACTTCCGTATACGAAACGACGTAACGTAAAAGACATTAGAACCTTGTTGCAGCAGTCAATCGTATATATTTATATAAATCAATCGTATATATTTATATTTTAACAAATTTTTCGCAATTTTTCGCGCATTAACAACGATGGAAATATTTTAACGAAAATTTGCTGAAATGTATTTTAAAATCTCTCAATTGACCCCATTTCATTATCATTTCACCAATGTTTCAGTAAAAAATTAATTGTTTAAAAAAGACACGCAACTTTCAGTTGTATTCAATAAATTTAGATATCTGATATTTCAAAATTTCTTTATTACTTCTCAACAGTATACTTTAAACTTTCCTTGTATTTCAGTATTAAATTGCATTNTATATATATATATATATATATATATACATGATATACTGAATATATATATATGATATACTGAATATATATATGATATACTGAATATATATATATATATATATATTCAGTAATTTTTCTATAACTTTCATTTCACTTTGCATCGATTTCATAATATCTTCAGCAAAATATTTCCGTTAGAGTGGATACAATAAAAGGCCGTTTTTATGCGATTGACACCTGTAAAAAGGCTGTATAACATCCTGTATATTATGTCATTTTATAAATCGAAGAGTCCTTAAAATACACTTTGAGACTTCGATATCTCCGCACACTCTTAATTAGATTATACATTAATAATCAGTCATATTCACGACTTGTGAGACTCGACAGATCGATCCGTCTGACATACGCGTTTAACTTACCCCTTGTCATGCTTTAAGACATCGTAAGCTGTAAGCAAATTAATCAACCACAAGCAATTATTCTTCTAATAAACGACCATGGTTGGTCAATTTGATTACTGTTTACGTCTTAAAGCAAGATTGTGAATAAGGGGTTACACTTATAAATCAATTATTGATTAAATACATGAAAATTTCATGAGAAACATTCCAGGATAATACATGCTAGATCATTGTTTGCCATAAGTTTTTTTGCAAAAAACCACAGTACTTTTTCTTACAAATACGCTGGCCATGGTTACAATATGTCTGTAAGGTATTGTGACTTATCGGCTCTTTGGAGCGTAATTTATTCGCAGACCGACTTGGAAAGTGCGTCATCAAATCGCACGAATGCGGTTCCGTGATGCTTATCTTAATCGCAAATGCTGGAAGCGTTAAGGCCCCCTGTATCTGAAACGGGTATCATGTAAATGATACTTGGGGAAAATACATCCGCACAGTACCGTCGGTTTCAACAAAATATTCTTACAATATAACGCTTCTTCTTCTTCCTCTTTTTCTGTAAACACGCGTATACATCATTACAAATTGCTGTTTACTTTTCCATTGATTTACGCCGATCTCGTGCAAATTTCGAAACATGCCTTTATTTCCTCCATTATTATAATGCATAGCCTATCTATTACATGCCACACAATTTAGCACATTTCACAATAGGATGAAATGGCGGATTCGCAACTCGCGGATGTCAAATTTTGTTGCGACGAATCATACTTCGCTGATATATGCTCTGCGCAGAATCGTGACAACGCAGAAAATCGCTTGTTAATTGTTTGAACAGCCGTCGCGCACGATGAAGTGAACGTGAAGCATCGGCCAAAGGTAGTCTCGCGCGTGTAGGTGTGCAGGCAGCTTTACGGAGAGCCGCATATCGATGCGCGTCGCATTGAAGTCTCCGCGTTGTTCCACGCGCGTTCAAAACGAGAGAGAGAAAGAGAGAGAGAGAGAGAGGGAGAGAGGGAAATCAGAAACAGAGACTCCGCTGTCCGATTATTTAATTTTCATACATCCTCTCACCTGTACAATGAAAACTCACTGCAACGAGAATAGTAACGGTAATAGTAGTAATAATAGTAAAATGGTCTCTTATATACTAAACGAAGATATGAGCGAACGCGAATCCACGATTCTGAGTGGGAAGTCTTGTCCGACAACGACTTTTGTTGTCCGTGGAACACAAGTGGGTAAAAAGAGAGAAAAATAACGCGACGACGTCCGAATGTGAGCAATAAAGTGGCGACGAAGTTTCTCGGTTTCCTTTTCGTTCGTTCGTTCGCTTCTTCTTCTCGAGACGGTTTCTCCTGTTTCCAATCCCGCGCGAGTGCTACGCTACTTATCACATCTTACATAAGGCAATGCAGAGAACATACACGTGAATGCGACCGATAGATGAAGTCCGCGAGAGGCGGCGATCGGTTGCCGAGAAACCTTAAGAGAACCCGAACACTCTTCGTGATCTCCGTGCGTGCGTGCGTGCGTGCGATCGACCGTTCTGCGAGTCTCCGCGCACAGGTCGCGATGCCGCAAGCAACGCGGAATTCTTGCGGTTCGCGATGACGCAAGCGCGCAGCGGCGAAAGTATTCGAACGCGCGTGCACGTGAGCGAGCGGGCGAGCGGGCTTCGCCATAACACGAAAGAGTCCATTTTTTTCTCTCTGCACACTCTAGACAAATATTTATTTAAACTAAGGACATATACGTAATACGCGACTATCGGCTTGGAGTCCCACCGGGAGAGACTGGCCGAGAAAAAAGGATCCAAAGTCCCCGAAGGCCCCTCGGAGAAAATCTCTCGCTAAGAAGTCTCTCTCTCGTCGTTTGTTGCGCAATCCGCTTAATATCTTATATTAAGTATCTCTTCATCTTGTTACCGTTTATCTAAGAATGTACCTGTAAAAACGAACGACTGCGAGGAACCCCAGTCGAAGAGATTCTGTGGTTGAAATTGAAATTAAGAATTCTCAGCACAATACATCTCTCTTTGTTTCCGATCGACACGCAGCGAACGGTAACGATCTTTCGGCCCTTTAACCCTTGGACAACGTACTCTTTGAAATGCAATCAGGCTCTTTTTTTACTGAAATGTCCTAACTGATAGCTTAGTTGGAAGTATAATGTTGCAGTCAGTAAAGTCTCGCTGAAAAAGGCAGTTAATAGTCGATTGAGTAGACAACTGTTTCCGTTATTGATGCAGAATTCGCGGATGTAGACAAAAAATTATGTGAAATTACGTCTCACCGCACGTGCACGCAAGACACATGAAACATTGGAAGACGTTAATTCCATCGTCACGAACACGGAAAGTTGAACTGGGTATATAAATATGCGACGAGTTCGTGCACTAAAAGCTCCAATAAAATCTTACTTCCGGTAACGAGAGTGCTCCTACTGAAAATCAACCAACAAAGGGCGAAAAATTGCCAAAATCGTACACTTGAGATATTTTTAAGATCTTTATATCACACAGAAAATACAAGTCTTTTAAGTTTTGACTTGTTTTTCATCTCTCATTTATTTTATATATTTATCACTGGATCGCGCTTGCATCCAATAATTACAGAAAAAAATAATAAGGCACAATTTAGGTAACTGGTACGAGTCAGGAAACTCTTCCGTACTCATTGATTATCAGTCGGTAAAATACTCCTTTTGCTGATTCACAGCGGGAACATTGTCGCTAATTCACTTTAAGAGAATAGAAATAGATGCGATTAAACAACACCGTCAATTATGTTTCTCGCATCGCTACATCCTCGGCAATTCGATTCCGGCAAAATCGCACGTGTTTCAAGGAAGGATCTTTTGAGTCGCGTCGCATATAATTAACCTTTCCCAAGCCATTACTTCTAATCACGTTAGATAGCCACATTTCATTTCCGCCGGAAAATCACATTGCGCACGTTCGTCCGTATTTCGCACAAACGGATAACTCAATCGGCGTTATATGTGCGATCGGGAAAGCTCAATACGACGAGATTACATTGAATCTCGCATTGTACGAACGAGATTTTCCGCGAAGTAGTTTTACCGTTTAGTCAGCGAAACGAAATTCGGAACTCTCGAGAAATGGCAACACGTTTCTTGAGGAAAAAGAAATAAATAAAAAATATCGGCATGCAAGTCCAACGATTATGTTGCGCGAATCAAATAATGTCAAGTCAAACGACGCCAAGGAATTTTCTCCGTTAGTTCGATAACGCACGCGTGTAATGACGTGTGACGAATGTTTCACCCGAATTAGTGTCGTGTTTGTCTTCCGGATATACTTCGGCTTGCTTTATTTCTGTCACTCCTTCGCGTCTTCATTGACTCGCGCTTCCCATAGTCGCGTCCGCGAATTCGATTCGTCACTCGCACCGACGGCCTCGACGAAAAAGCGCAGCGTGTAATCTAACTGTTAACATCGGATTAAGCGATTTCCGTTGGCTGCTCGCGCGACGAGAAGTCACCGATGAATTTACATCGCAACGTGAACGCGTGAATTTGTTTTCCCGACACGTTTCCAGCGGACGTTTCCACTTGCTTATGCGCGTCTCGAGCGGCGCTTGTCTGAAAAGAGACGCCCGTCTGAAAAATACGGCGTCGTCCAAGGTTGGAGGGCCGAGTCGGATCGCTCCTGAATTACAGAGGCCGGCTCGAATCTCAGCCGCTTTGCGCGGCGGAATGCTCTGCAATGCGATACCACGTCTGCATTACGACGATATACAAAAATCTGTATATCCATGAGAGTCCTATCGCGACGGAACTGTTTGCAGGGGACGCGTGGGGAAGAGGGAGCTTCTGTCGCGAGGTGCGAGTGTCTCAGTCCGCGTCGGCATATAAAACTATGCAATTCCCTACTGTACATACACACGCGCGAGTTACACGCTCATTTTGGTGTGGCTGGAGTTGCTCATCTTCTTCGTGAACTCCGTGAGGAATTCCCGGTAGATGGCCGGGTCCATGTTATGCGCGAGGTTGTAGAGTATCCACCAGTCACCGAGGTTCACCTTCTTGTTTACGCTCTCGCAGATCTCGATCGGCAGCCTCTTCGCCGTCATGTGCAGCAGCCTCGACCGCAGACCGGGCGCGAAGATGATCATTAGCCTGTACATCACCAGGCCCACTAGCAAAACGGCCATCAGCAAGTACCAGAACCAGAAGAAGATGTAGGCTTTCTCGTTGAACACGTTGAGCGGTAGTAGGCAGAGGGAGTCGTGGGTCTGAATCGAGCCCGACGGACCGTACTTGTGAAAGATACATTTGGTCATGCGGGGAAACACATAGACCATAGGATCCACTCGTTTCTCTTGGTCCATGTTGGAGAACTGTATCACCCGCGTGCCGTAACTGAAGAACTCGCCGCCCAAAAAGTAGTTCATCAGGTAGATCTGGCCGAACATATTGACGAGGCATAGGAATTCGCAGGCGAAGTACTCATACACGTACGTCGTGTGACGCTGAAAGCAAGCACAATTCGTCGTTGAATTAAGGCAAATTGGACTCAATGAGGACGAATTGGACTTAACGCGGCCATCTCCCTCTCTCGTCGCGCAAGGTTCGCTCGTTCTTTTCCCTTTCTCTCTCTCTCTCTCTCTCTACGTGTGTCTTTCCCTTCGCCAGCAATTCGTCCTCTGACATACCGTCTTAAGCGACCGCAGCGCGACATGTCGCACTAATCTATTTATAAATAAATGCAGCGCGCCCGCGTGGGTTGTACACACGAGTGCATCGGTTCGGATTGCACGATCCGTTCGATTGTCCGACGCATCAGTTCGTGAGTTGGGATATTCGGCTATTTCTTTTTGGAAGCTCCTATTTCACTCACGAGTCATCTTGTTTTGTCACGTCAGAAGAGATAAGATCCATACCCAGGATTCTTGTGGTACACGTTCAAGTGAAAAGATGTAGCCACGAAGTGACATTTGTGGTCTATCCAGCAAATTCAATTTTTTAATATTCCTAATACCTTCCTTTTACTCGGACAATCAATAAATTGCTGTAAAATTAACGACACGAAAGCATGGGAAAAGACTGATTAAAAAGGAAGGTTGCATGTCGTGTTAAGTTTACGTTTATTTATTGATTTTTAGAGCAAAGTTAATTTACAACGAATGTGTCGAATCGATCATAAATGTCGTTCTATGTGAATATACTTTTTTATTTGAACATACATTGCAAGAATTCTGAGTTTTTCTCGCTTCTTCGTAAAATGAGATGGTTGCGGTGAGGAACCAGAAGCCTTAATAGGTCAAAACCGCCGCTTGTTCACATCATCGTTGCTCAATAACTGATAATTCTATTGGCAGTCAACCGGTATTACCTAAATCTTATCTTCGAAATTATTTTTAGAATAATATAATATAGGAAGAGACACGCGATAACAACGGTAGTAGCAACGTTTCCATTGTTGCGTGCTCCATGAATTACAAGATAAATTTCGTTGAAAGATAAACGATTACCAGCGATCAGATAAACAATACTTATCGGATGGAGCAGTTGCCCTTCTGCCCTCTTACAGAGAGATAAAATGCTAGAAATGTCTACTTTGTCTACTTTGTCAAAGGAGAAATTCGCTCGTCACACAATTACGGACCGAACTAGACCCGTATTCTTACCTTCATATACAGTGTCAAATATTCCATGAGACAGTTTTTCTTCTTCTCTATATTCTCTTTAGTGTCCATGCTTTGATCCAAGCCCATGGTGATCGTCTCCATCAAGCCGCCTTCCCAGAAATTCCACAGCCATTGCGGAATCCAGCATAAAAGTGCCTGTTAATAGGGAGATAATTCAATAAATAAACACTCGCGTGCTGGGAAAAATGTCCGCAGCTAATAACGCGAATGACGCCAACGACGGTTCGATGAAAAACGCATCATGGGTATACCATAAACCGCGGGCACTTCTTCGCGCGATTTCACGCTAAATTTAACGTGAATACTTTTTAACGACTTTAGATTACACCCTGAGTCTAAATTCTAGTTCTACAAGTTAAACCTTCAAGTGGAGAAAACGGCAATAATTTCCCCACTTGTAGCATCCAAAGAGCGCGATAAAAGACCTTTGACCGATTTAATGTAGAACTAAATTAGACTTCAAGTAGGACTAAAATTTGGATTCGAGATCTTCATGATTCTTCGGTCTTTATCGTATATGGCATTGTTGAGATATGAAGATTCTATTATATCTATTCTTACCAACGTCGATTAAACGTTGACTTTAAACTTCCTTCAGACAAACACTTAAACTTAGGTTAAGGTGTAATCGACATTGGTAGGAACGGACATTAGAGATCGCCTCGAAGCGACCCCGAAGAGCAAACGCCAGAAACCCATTGACTTTGTTAAACTTTAACATTCTACTAGCAATATGTGACGCATCGATCTCTCACTTCAAGTTGCGCGTAACTGAGATACCAAGGCTGCGTTTCAGAACCCTACTCGACGTAAAAGAATTTATTAAAATAATTTAGTTTGATTAACCAATGTTATAAATATCATTATAAGGAGATATTTGCTCTTTTAGTTATGAATAGCCAATTAAATGCGCATTAAACTTTATTCGTCGAGAAGGGTTGGTCAATTAAATGCATATTATAGAAACGCTACCGGTCGAGCAGGGTTTTAGAACGCAGGCTCACGGGGGGAGAGCAGGCCGAACAAACCGCGGTAGCGAGCGTGTCAGCGTTCAAAAACCGCCGACACGACGGTATCAGTATTCGCAACGTGCGCGAATGCGCGAAGCGACCACGCGACCTCCCACGTGTGTGCCTCCACGTGTGCGCCGCGGACAGCCGACAGATACAAAAGATAAGCTCGGATCAGCGGAAAGGCAGACAGAGGAATGGACACAAAGAGCGGACGCCAAGAGCGCGCGCGCTCTCTCTTTCTCTTTTTTCTTTCTCCTCTCCTTTTTTGTGAGCGATCACGGCGCGACGTCGCGCGTCGCACGTGTGGTAGATCGCTGATAACGGTAGACCGCCTACCTGGAAGAACAACATGAAGCAGACCCACTGGTAGTACGTGTAGTATTTCCTCCCGGTGAAGTCTCCAAAGTCGTTGGCCACTCCCGGATGGGCAACCTCCTTGCCGGTCTGAAGACATACGATACTTGAACGAGCGGATAACAATGAGAATGCACGCGCATCGCGCTCGCCCTGTTAGTGTGCACCCATCGCGCGCTAACGCAAGGCGCAACCATGTCACCCGATTCTCTCCGTGGCGTATCAGGCTTGGATATTGATAAGGAGAAAAATGTTCCACTCTACGACGGTTTCCTCGAGACTCCTCGGATAGCCGATAGCTCGCCAGCTCAAGAGGAAGCGCCGAGAGCACCGAGGCTCTTCTCTTTCTCGCGGTCGTGAATTATTATTCCCGAGGAAGAAATTCTTTCTTTTTTTCTTTCTTTCTTTCTTTCTCCCTCTCTCTCTCTCTCTCTTTGTGTTTTAATTTCGCTTGCGTTTGGCATCTCGCGAGTAGGAATTGCGGACAATCGTAAATCCGCGCGGGCTCTGTGATTATTTGCCAGACGGATCGCGAGCACCGCTCTTGGCCGTAAAAATTCATGCGTGAAAGGCATGTGTGTACACATGTATGAAAGAGAATGAGAGAACGAGAGAGAGACAGAGAGACAGACATATACGGCTATCGCGTATGGAAATCAGATGCTGGTTATGTTACCGGCTACTGACCTATCGGATCAAAGCCGTAAACGCGACGGACAAATCTCTATTAATACCGTGGTGTCGCGTATCAATATCATATACAGGGTGATGCAATCTGAAAATGGAGGAAGTACGGTGTGTGAACCATGGACATGGTCGGAGCACGCCATGAATTAATTAATACCGAGCGGCGGAAATTTGGAAGGCGGTAAATATAATTGCAATTTACTATATACAGCCGCCAGGAAGATTTACCGGCTGCATATTGTGTCTACCGCTCTAATCCGATATGATCGTATCGAATCTAGTAGCGCGTAATTGTCATTTAATTAGCATACGCGATAGCTTCGATACACAGCTTCGCGAGTTAGCTTTCAGTGTAGCGCGAACGCGTCGACGGACGTCTGTAAGAACTATATTCACAGTCCACTCGTGAGACATAAATTTTCCAGTCACGTCTCGCGATCGGAGGAATACGTTTTGAAGCTGCGATTAGAATCCTGTTTGACGAAAAAACGTGATAATGTATGAAAATTGTGACTAGTTTTTCAAGTGTAATGCAACAAGGCATGACTAATTAATGCGATTATAGAATTAATTGATCGGCTCGATCGTCGGACGCTGCATGCTCTCTATTCGACAGAGAGAGAGGGAGAGAAAGAGACAGAAAGAGAAACGCGGAAATAAATGCTCGGCAGAATAAGCTGACTGTATTCGCGACAGCACGCGACTGATGAACGGACGGCGTTTGCCGGGATTTTATTTTTCCGTCATTCAAGTCGTAAAACATTTTTCACACTAAACCCGCGGTCTCCCGGCGAACGTTCTTAGCTTACGGAGCGACGTGCAACGCAGCAACCCGGGTAGATTTTATTTCAACTTGGATACACGACACGGTGTTGCGACAGCGCCAACGTTAGCGCTATCTGCGCGGAATTCGACCTTTAGTTAATGTAATCTGTTTATATATATATATAATATATATATATATTTTTTTTATATCCTTGTTGACCTTGACCTATAGAGAGTTTCTTTCCGATGAAAATGTAAGTTTTCGGATTATCATAAAAATCTTGTCTTTTCGAAGCTGCATAGACTTCCGCTCTCCGTACCGACGGAGTCTTACGACGGGCGGTGATTCGTGCCACAAAGTCCGCTAATTTAGTCAAGAATATCGCCAATTTCTTCGCATTCGTTCTTTACCGTCGAATTTTTCTCCCGATTTAATCAACTCGCACATGAATTAGATAAATTTTTTCTCGTCCAGTAAGTAATGTTACAACCGATCGCCTTCATTGACAAACCACGAGGAGAGAGCCGTATGATACACAGTCAGCAGCATTCAGGATTCACACCGGCGATGTTTACATAATCGTGCCGATGTACGCTCGTCGGTGTCTCGTACACCTGTTCTCACGACTCGCGTTAGTCTGTCGAACAGCCGGGCGAGAAACCGGGACGGTAACGATCGGCAGGAATCGGGAAGTCGGGAATCACATACCTCTCGAAAGTACGCGTCCGGCATGGTGAAGGTGGACATTATCCAGCAATAAGTATTGACAACATGCTCGGGCACACCTTTGACTATGCAGGAGATCGGGCTACCGACGTACTGGGTGGCCGTGAGTATCGCCGAGGCCGCCAACAGCAGCACCGGAGTGAGCTTGTTGTGCATCCTGAACACCGTGGACTCGGTCTTGATCGCCGAGGTCTTCAGGTACTGACCTAGGTTCCCCAGTAGCTTCAGCATGATTGCGTCGGTGTCTGCTTGACCGTGAGACGAAAACGAGGCCCGCCTGGCCGACTTCCACGCCCGATCCTAAGCCGAGGACCACCACTCGCGATCGACAGATATTTCTCCCGGGACACAAGGTCTCTCCTCTCCTCCTCTTCTTCTTCTTCTCTCACCGTGCAAATTTCTAACGGCTCGCTGTATCACGATCGCCGAAGACGTGTACCATCAACCGGCACTAACGAGTGTGCTCATCCAACGCGCCGCTCGCGCGAACGAAAGCAGTAAAACGAAACGAGAGACACGAGCGTGCACGGTTGTCCACGCGGGCTGCCTCTACTTCCCTCCCTCCTTTTTTCTCCCTCGTCTTCCGTCCCGTCTTCACCAATGCCTTGCCCCTTCACCTTCCTTCTCTGTTGCCCCCTCCCTCTTCGTCGCTCTTTCTCTCTCTTTCTCTCTCGCTCCCGGTTTCTTTCTCTCCCTCCTTCTGCGCCCTTTTTTCACCGTTTCTCTCTTTCTCTCTCTCGATCTTTCCAGATCTATCTCTCTTTCTCTCTCCCCCTTCTTCCCTCTCTCTCTCGCTCTCTTCGTACCCTCTATCTCCTCGGACGTCCTTCCTTCGCTGGACTCTCCACGCGAGCTCGGTCACCGAACCACGCTGGACGAGTTCCCGACGAGTCCTCGACGTGTTCCAGTTCCTCTCTCGCGAGAGATCTCGGCGCGGGTTATCTCTTTCTCTCTCTCACGCGCTTTCCCACAGCTCACGCGTTAGCGTGAATCAGTTAGCGGACGAGTAATAAAGCGTCGTGCACGGTCGGCAATGGCGGGAAGGAGGAGGTAGGGTCGCGTCTTTGTCCTATCGCCGCTTCCGGCTGTGCCTCGTCGTCCCTCGAGATAATTTCTCGGGTTATTCGTTCCCTTTCGAACAGAACTCGTTCTTTTTCGACGGTCGGCCGAAGAATTCCCCGGGTTGTTCCTTATCCTCCTCCGAGAGCCTCCGGTTTCTCTCTCTAGCCGGTTAATTCCCTCGATAATTATTCACGAGATTCCTCCGCGTCCCGCTGGCACGCGGTTTCAAACTGCAGAGGGAGAACTCAGGTGTAAACACAGCGACACGAGGATCTCTCTCTCTCTCTCTGTGTCCGACGTTCTTCTCCCTCTTCTTCCTCTCCTCTTCGTTCAAAGGAGCCAGAATCCTAACCGACCTCAACCCTCGATGTCTCGAGCGATCCTTCCCTCTTTCGCGACCGCGGGGCGCGCGTTAAGGTAAACAGCTGAAGCCGATGCGCCTCGCCGCGGATATCCCCTTCTCGAAGACGTAATTCTCTCTCTTTATTTCTCCCTTCCTCTCCCTCCTATTCCTCTTCTTTCCCCTCTCTCCTCCTTTCCGTGGCAGAAGCGTACCAGAAGAGCGGAGACGCTCCGAACGATCGCAACGCGACTACAGACCGTCGCGTATCGAGGAAGCGACACTAACTACCAACTGTCAATCGGTACCGACCCCTCTTCTCTCCTCTCTTTCTCTCTCTTCCCCTATCCCCCTTCTTGTCGAGAACCCCCCTCCGCTTCTGCTGCTCTAAGCGCATATGATGCGGGACAAAACCGCGTAGCGATGAAACTCGCCGCTATAGGTGCCCCTGTCTTCCGTTCCTCTCTCGCGGAGGAATAAATTACACCTGCCCCTCTCGTCCTCCTTCTCCACTCGCTACCACTGTCGCCGCCGTCTACTCTTTCTCACAGAAGGATATCGTGAGACGGACGCGCGACTGCACAAAGTTGCTCGCGCGTGATGGAGTGCGTATATGCGTACGTGCGCACGCACGCACGCAGCAGCAATACGTCGAGAGGCGACTGACGAGAAGTCGCGGTCGTTTGTTATGTGCCGTCGAGGAGGGCAACGGCGGAGGGCGACGGCGAGAGGGGTCCCGACCAGGGTACTAAGGGACCGGCGGACGCCTATGCGGAATGGAGGGGAATACGGGGCCCGAGAATGGGGAAGGATACCGTCGAAGGGGGAGAGAGACCAGACGTACCGCCAACGTGAGCTCTATAATGCGCGCGCGATCTATAGTCGCTGCTACGCGCTCGTCTATCCGACGTTATTACCGTTACTACTACCACGACGATCGTCCTTTTTTCCGGCGGCGTTCGTTTCGGGGGGGCCCCCGCCCTCGCGGGAGTACGCGCACATATGTGGGGTTGCTCGTCCCCCCCCCCGCTCCCCGATTTCCGAGGGGGAGCTCGAGGGGCGCGCGATGCGCCGGAGTCGTTCGGACGTCGCGTGCGTTTCGAAGCGCGTTGAATTATTCCCTGGTCTATCGATATCCGCTGACAATTTTGCGGGCGATGCGACGGTATATGAAGGTGCACGCTCGTAAATTGTGGGAAATATTGTCGCAACGAACGCGCGAACGAGCGACTTCCCGAGGCGGTGAAATCGATTGGAAAACGATCGTATCTCACGGCGAATTAAAATGTATCTTACACATTGTTGCGCGCGGTTTCGTCAGGCTCTCCTCCGGCTCTCCTCCGGCCGCCTCTATCTTGGCCGGAATCGTTACCGCACTCGCGGTTACATAATTATTTCGTGGAAGTAAATCATTTCGTATGTTTGCGGCTTTCAATCGCCGCGCGGCGCCTTTTGTATTTGTTAGCGGGGCGTGAAAAACATTAACGAAGTTGATTTTGCGCGATGGGACGCCGTTAGAAGAGGACAGGTAGCTGTGAAAAAGAACGCGTTCTTCGTACCGTCGTGGAATATTCGAGTCGTTCTCCAGTGTTCCGAAATTTTCGGAGACGTGGCAGGCTTATTCTCACGTGTTTACATCAATCTTTTTATACATATGCTTTGTATTATGGTAGAATTGCTCGAAAATCGTGAGAATATAGTTTGTCTCTTTCTCCACACCCGTTGCTCCGTACTGTACTGAGAAAGTACTTCGAAATTTATTTGCGGGATAAAGATTTATCTTACAGAAACAAAGTTTACTTCAGAGGAATACACCTTATTTCTATAAAATAAATCTTATTTCACAGAAGTAAACTTTATTTCTGTGAAGTAAATCTTATATTACACAAATAAAAAAAAATATAAAAATATTTTTAATGTTTTTTTCCCTTTTTTTCCATTTATATATAGTCTCTATTACTTCAATACTACTTAGCAAAGATTTACTTGAATGCAGCATTTTTTCTTTCAATGTAATTCTAATGAAATACTACTCGTAGTATTGGATATAGTATTTATTTATTTTTATTTTGTTTGCATATTTCTTATTATTTCATTTTAATTTCACTTTTTTCCACTTTTACTCTCATTTTCATCCCAATGGCTTTTAGCTTAATGTGACTTGACTTTCTCTTCCACACCCAAGTAATAGTAGCAAGCCAGGCGAGTTCTCGGACGGGAAATATTCGAAAACCTTGGTCGCTCTCGTGACATTCATTGTTCCTTGAACCTTCCAAGGGAGAGACGGCTTTCCATAACTCGTCCTTGCATTTTTTGTACCTGCAACCGTGCATTTTTGCAGACTGACACGCTTCGGAAGCCTACATTCCTTAAAAGCCGACGGTTCTCATTCTCCTGCTGTGTCCTCTTGTGAAAATACGTTTTCTCGCGGCGCTTCTCTCACGCCCACCATCGTCTCGCCTCGTCACTCTATATATCAGTGCGATGAGTAACATACTCGTTTGTATGAAAATTTAGCATGCCAGCTGCGAGCCTCAACGGTGATTCATTGCGCGTAAAGCGCGTCGGAAGCGCGAGTATCACTACTACCGGAGATTCGATTCCATTCATGCGGATTCGCGATACACCCGTGGCCACTTGTGACAGTCTAACCTCCGCGTCCGAGGACTCCCAGTGTACATATGTGCACATATGTGCAGCAGCCGCTGTTGCATTTTTCGTCTCCGTTGACAGCTCGTGCTCGCGCGCGCGCGTGCGCGGTGAACCAGATGGACGAGGTGACGCAACAAGAAAAACGGCTCGTATGTGTGTCTTATGCAACGGAAAAATCGCACGAGCTCTTCGCATCTTCTCGGGTCAAAATTTTAATGCCATTTCCTACTTCGAGATGGTCTATAGATTAAGGAAAATCTATTTTGACGATATCAACACTTGTTAACATTTTTGCCTTGAAACTTTACCTCTACAGATTTAATTTTAATGCTACCTTGAACGTTTGTGGTTAAAAGCAAAAAATCGAAGACGTTATCAGGTCGAAGTAGGAATAAATTATACAATTACAATTGAAATTGTATGGGAATCTTATTTTAGCTCCTACTGTGTTGCAGAATTAAAAATTAACAAAGGGTCAACAATTCGGGCCAAAATTTCGGGTTCCTTTCGGAAATTCTGATCTCGCATCGATTGAAACTAATTAACGTTGAATTTTTGACAAGGAGGAACGTGAATAAATTTGCGAAGAAAGATACATTCCCACCACGTGGATTTACCGCGATTACCTCGAGTGATTACTCAGATGCCCGCCTATAATCGCATCCAACGTTTGCCTCTCTTTACGTAACCAATTTTATAATTAACCAAATCGATCGGTCGTGTACGTTGTAACTTTGAAGCCAAACGAGCGCAGTAAAAATCCCGTGATGTCTCGTTTCGCGTTAATTCTTTCCGGCCGTTCACGTAATTACGCCATGTGCGAAAATCTCTCGGAGTCATGTCGCGTATGATTTCGTCCCGATACTTTAAATATCTTTAAATATAATTATCTTAATTAGCGTCTGTGCTCGCGCACGACAATGCGTTGTTTGTAGCAACATAGGCCGAAAAATCGCTTTCAATCCTTTCGCCGGATTCCTCCCAAACTGGATCCAGCTATTGTTGCGGCGCACACAATGGGATACGTTTGTTCCCTGTGACGCCTAAACGCTTGTGAAAAATTACAACTCGCAGCTGATTGATTCTCATCGTGGGCCCGCCGTGCTTTGTGCCCACCAGTTGTCCCCGTTAATCGCTCGTGTTGACCATTTATGCGTATACGTATATTGCGAATGTATAGCATACCTATGCGCTGTTCATTTCGATAACAAGCCATAACGTATTGAGAGCAAGAGAGCAACCGCGATAACAGAGATGAAACTTGTGTAATATTTCATGTTTATATTCTGCGCCTACGTCTCATTCGTGCTGTGCGATATGCGTTAAACTCGGCCAACTTCGTTTTTTGCACTTTGAACAGTTTACGTTCTAATTTCAAGGTAGCTTTTTTTAAATCTGACAGTAGCTTAAAAAGTTAAACTTAAACAAAAATTATGAATGCTTCACTTATACACATATAGACTTTTAGTCACTTTGTACACATGTATCACAGATATCATAATAAATTATAAATTTCCTAGGATTATATTTTTAAAACAAACTAGTCAATAATTCTAAAATGTTTGTATAACATATTTATATCAGTCCTTAATATCACGATAGTTTTTTCATTAAAATTCTAAGTGCGGTTTAAAAGAAATTAAAAATAGAAGTTAAAAAAATGAACATTAACTTCAAGGAATACGGTGTAAAAAATGATCTTTAAAAGCGATCTTTAATTATAAATACCTCAGCTATCGAATGGTTAATTTGTGGTTAATCTGCTTACTAATTTTACAGATGTGTAGATAGTATGTCTATCAATATGCAGTTAAAATTCAAAAGAATTTCTAAGAAAATGGATAATCCAATTATCTTAAGATTTAATCAACATTAGTAGAAACAGACGGTAGACATTTAAAGATAAGCATCGCCTCCGCAACATTGCGTTTCTTAATAGCTTCGATCGCCAACGCGAGTATATTTATGAACGAATCGATTTTCCAAACGAAGATACGACGAAGACCGTTTTCCAGATGTCCAGACGTCCGCGGATCAACGTCCGATGTTGACACGTCCGTTACAAGCGTCACACATGTGTGCATCACGTTAAGCGCTCAATTTGCCTAATTAACATATTTTATGCGCGCATAAGTGCAAACACACGCTGTGTCGAGCACATATATTAGAAGTACAGCGTGAATCACAGTGAGCGACTTTCAATTTGAACGCAGTAGCGCACGTGTTAAAATACGCCAGCGAACGTAACAAACGCTCGAGATCGATCGTTATCGATCACCGGGGTTTCGCAATGAGCAAAACCAATCGAGATTCCTCCTTCTTCCGAGGCCGGGCCAAGAGTTTCTCGGCCTCGACGTGAGCTTTCACTTCTATTCTCCTGTTGCTTGCTCTCCGGTGCTCGTTGTTCGACGAGGTAATGCGCTTCGATCAGTTCGCGATTCGTTTCGCGCACGTGGAAACACGCGAGTCCCAGCGTGTTGTTGAGACGCGCTGATCGCGAAAGCCCGTCCGACCGGTTTGCGGACGAGGCACTGAGAACCGCTGTGATTCAATCGTGTCAATTGTGACGAATGCGCGCCGGCTGCGTAATGACCGACCCTTCGTAATCTGAAAGAGCGAGAGAGCGAGAGAGAGAGAGAGAGAGAAACCAGTTCGAATTCCAAAAGCAGACGAATAACGCAGAAGAGATTCCTTCATATCTCTTCGTCCACGTATCTTTGAATTCCAACCCTCCGATATTTTCTTTCTCTGTTACATGTATATACTTTTTTTATAGCTCGCTATCTTTTCGAGCGACATATCGGCGTCTCCGTTCCATTTTGCCTTCTTCTGCGATACAATGGTCAACCGTGAATCACGTTACGTCGTAAAGCGAAGGAGCGGTACGTCTAAATATCCAGAGGAAAACACAAACGCCGTGCATCTGGCGTCCTAGATAGATTAAGAGCAACCTGTTGCTCATGTATGTGCAGCTACGTTCACACTCGTCGAGCCGTACGCCCAACGTGTACGGTAAAGGAAGAATGAATGTGTGTCGCCGCGCGAGATTGAATGCTACCAATTAAGAGACGTCCGCGGCTCTAAATACGCTCCTCGAGCCTCGTTTACGTTTGAAACTCGTCTCGAATGTCAACGTTTTTAGATAACTTTTCCCGGACAAGCGCGAATTTTCACGGTGATCGGAGTAAAAATCGAAAGAGTTAGGAATTAGGGGAACGACGACGGGGGTTTTTTTTTTTCGCGAACGCGGAGACCAACGAGCGATCCATTGTTCGTGAGCGAAATCCATCTCCCGTGTATTTTCATACGTACGCGCTCGGGACAGGCAAAAGCGTCGTCTAGACGTACGGCGCGTCGGGAATGCGAGACATATTTTACGCATCGTACTTCGTTCCTAAACCGACATTCGTCAAAAATCTTCGATTTTATCTTCCCTACGCGAAGACGACTCGGAACGCCTGCTCCGCGGCCTGCAAGTGTCGTCGTTCGCGATGCATCGCGCGGCACATTTGAATTTCCTCGCGGAAGATTCAGAGATGAGGCGCGTGTGCCTTTAATCGATACTATTGATGAATTTCAACGAGGAAAATCCTTCGTCCCCTTCGTCGCGGGAACTGAAACAGCGACTTTTCGCGATGAAGTTAAAAGAATTCGAAATGAGAAGAGTCGGAAGTGAGAAAAGAATTGAGATCGAACATTGCGGCGAATTTCACGTGAAGGGAAGAATTGGATTGGAAGTTGGAAAAATTTGAAATTAGAATTAGAAAGGAGAGAAGATATTTCTCTTTCGAGATCATTCCCTCGACACGACGCGACGGGAAACAGAAAGAAAAAAAGAGATGCATCATTTTACTCGACCCGCCACGAAGTGAGGCCCAAGTGTGCAGCACATGGGCGCAAGCCTCTTCTGTTTTTCTTTCCTTTTTTTTCTGTCAGTCGCCCTTGTCATTTCCCGAGCGCTGGAATATAATGAACAAAGTGCCGACCGTGACGAGTCTCCGGCGCGCTCTCGACTTTCTCTGTCTGCATCCGAGACTTAACAGCAGCCAGGGATCTCGTTGAAAACCTGCCTAGCATAGGATTTCGGGTTTTACGACCCGCATTAGCTGGATTGTTCCGCAGGGATGGTTAATCCCTGGACATCTCTTCTCATACCTGCTCGCATACCAGCCGACGAATATTTTCCGGGCGAAGCAGCATCTCCGCGCGTCCCATAGGTTCTCCAACATGGTTATATAATCTGGAATATATAACTGCTTTGCGCAAGATATTCTTTATGAATACGACGCGACCTATGATAATCGATTCGCAATCGGTTACGCAACTTCAAATATTTCTCCAAAAAATGTGTTTATTTCAACTCAACGACATACACACACACGCACACACACACACACACACACCGAACCTGACTTTTCGTACACTCGTGTGAATCACAACGGAGAATATGTGCATATTAACAACGTGAGGCGAAAATGTCTTAATTAACAAGTCGGCTCTTCGGACGTCTCGTAAAAAATTGACACGGTACCGAGCGGCAACAACGGTAACGGTAACGGCGATAGGTAACTCCGGCGAGCCGTGCTAGACCAGTCTAAATAAATTTCCATCGATCGCTGGTTCGATAGTAGGCCACGACACAGTTTCAATCGGGGAGGTTGTAACGACTTAACGATCCGAACGATTGTCGAGTCGTTTATCGATTCGGTGCAACGTACGGACGTATTTATGTGTACACTATCTGCACGCACATGTGATTTCTCTCTCTCTCTCTCTCTTTGTTAACATCGACGATCGTATGTGCGCATGCAACGTAGTAGCAACGCGTCACATGTACACGCGAGTCCTCCGTACGAGGTAGTTAAAAGACGATCGGGTGCGACGGTTATGCAGTTATGTCATACATGGCGCGCACATGGCCGCGCGAATGCAGGCCCGCGATGCACGCGAGACGCATTATGTTACAATCGCGATAAATCGCGCTGAAACACGCTCGTGTATCACCGCTCGGGTGATTTTCGGGCGATTTCGTAACGCGCGCGCGCGCGCTAACTTATTTCCAACGTGGTAATGATGTGACATACACACACGCGCGCACACACATACACACATATACGCAGACACGTAGATAGATGAAATCACATTCGCGTGCATGAACCTCTCGGAAATTGAGCTAACGGACATCGCTCTTGAAATTTCCCAATTTATAACAACGTTTAAAATCAAATAAATCGCTCTGGATTTATAGTAAAATAAAGTAAATTTCTTGAATTTGAAAAGTACAGGACGGTACATACGCTTTGATGTTAAAATCGAAAAATTTACGCAAAGTGGATTTGATCAGTCTGACTTTTGAGAGGGCTTATGCGAAGCTTTTTGCCAGTTCAATTGCGGTTTGCATTTTTGTCGACAGCCGTAGCGCGAAAAATCATCGATTTGATTTAGAATCGCGTCTTCAGCTTGTCCATCGGTTGTCTCGCGTTACGACACGGGCGAGAGAAATCTAGCGGAGAAATGACGGTGGATCCAGCGCACGATGTTTTCGTGTTTTCGAGTTCAGTTATGAACGATGATCCGCAGTTCTTCCGCACGAAATTCGTCATTTCGCGTGCCTTATTCCTTTTTCAGCAAGTCATCCTCTACGTCCAAGGGCAGGAGGTTGTAACGGAGCCGTCGACTCTCAAGGTCCTCCGCCAATTGTTGCAGCAGCTCTTTGAACACGTAATTGTCCAAATTCTTGGCGATGTAAAAGAGGAATAGCCAGTCGCCGAAATAATACTCGTGCGTCACGCTGAGCACGTTCCATGGATTAAACCTTCCGGGACAGGCCATGGAAAATACAAGCTTGTTGAATGACGTGCTCCTGCAAGGGAAAAAACCGCGAATGAGTATCGCGTCACGACGAAATCTGCTTGTGCTCTCTTATCACGCGTCCGCGTCTATAATTTGCGTTATTCATACGCTATTTTTAAATGTACCGTATGCATGGTTAGATTTGCGATTTTTTATCAGCGAGGCTCGCAGACGTGTCGTTACGAGACACAGTTGCATTCATTACGCACATTATGATACGTGCGGCAACGTTACATTATTATATAATAATAACGTAATAGAGACAAAGCGCGTTGCGACGAATTAGTCATCTCAAGTGATTTTCACCGGATTCGAACGCATCGAGAAAAATCGGATAAACCGATTAAATAATGTATCTTATTGTTATCTTTATTATATCTGGTCAAGTGTGCGGATATCTTTATCCGATAAAATATCCGATGAAGTTACCGGTGAAGTTACCGATGAAACCTAATCGGAAAATTAGTTTTGTTACTTTTTAACTGGATTATCCGATCAGATATGACCGGACCTTTTTTCTCACTGCACCGTTATCATCGAATTTTCGTCGAAGAGGACGGAATCTCGAATTTGCTATTGACGCATAACACAAGAGCCAAAATAAATTTCTTCACGCCGGATCTACGATTCTACGCAAACAAACCGGGACGATCGTGACGAAACGCTCGAGATGAAGGAAACGGTGTTTCCTGGACAGAATAAACGGGCGCGATATACCGGGCTCGTCGAACAGGTATTCCAAGAGAAAGGAAGGCGAAGGGTCTCTGTGTGAATTTACAAAGCCGTAAAACGCCGTAAGAAGTTAAGTCTCGGGTTCTCTAACAGTGGAAAAATATGTAGGGTTTAGTAACCTCGCGTGAAGGATCATGGTCAGCATTCTCCAAACCAATCCCAAACCGGTTACCACTGCCAGCGAGATAAACCAGAACCAGAGGACTGTATAGATCTTCTCGTTAACGATGTTCAGTGCCATCACGCACAGCGCGTCGTGCTTTTGTATGGTGCCGGTAGGGCCGTACTTGTAGAAGATACACTTGGTCACCTGGAAACCACGGTTACGTATTCGTCGATACAATACGTCGGGAATATTATGCGGCGGCTGTGGTCCTCGGTAGTTTGGGTCAAGGGGACTATTATTAGCGATGAAAAAGAGACGCTTGGAAATTTAAATTGAGGACTAAAGTTGGCGAAATCCGGCTGAACGTTAAAAAGACGACGGACAGTTTCTGAGGGTGTAACGCTGTTAATTTGACGAATTTACAATAAAGTTAAGTAGATCCAATCGTTATTTCATATTTTGTTAATATTGTTCTTATGTTATCTCACTTTAGGCGGTGCCCTGTTGGCCCAAAATAGCTTATTTTATCTGGTTTTTATCGCATATTATCGTTAATCCGCTCACAATAGATTTGATTGATAATTTGACAGATTGATTGCATCATCAATGTGATTTTTACATGGACTCATTTTAACGGTTTGACTGTTACATTATTCCAAATCTTTTAGATCTTATTGTTTCTGCCGTTGCTTGCCGAAGATGGTCCAAAGTAGGATCTAAACGTCGTCTTGGTATTCATAGCAGTTACCAATAATCTGTTTTCTTCATTCAACTTTATTTGTCCGTTTTGACGTTAACGTTTGTCGTCAGAGCCTCATATTTATTCTACTTCAGATTATTAGATAGAATCTACGCAGGAAATACTCAAGTTTTTCGAGGTTGAAGAAAAAAAATTGAGATTCCGAGATATGACGTGATAAATAATTATGATAATAAGTGAGTAATAATTAGCACCGATTGCGGACGTTACAGCGTCGTCAGCGATCTTAATCTCACGCCGAGAAATCGGAATCATGGTCAAAGTAACCTGCGAATCGAAGGGGTTTGAAGATTCCGGCCTTATAACGCGCGTGGAATATGAGAGTAGCGACATAAACGAGGCTGTACCTTCGGGAACACGATATCGAGCGGATTCGCCAGATCCTCAGGTACCGGCTCGACGAGTGACTGACCGAGTCCGAGGAAAGCACCGCCGAGGAACCAGTCGGTCAAGTAAATTTGCATGATCACGTTCGTGAAATTCATGACCTCGCAAAAAGTCAGACCGTATGCCCACGGTCGATTCAGGTGCAGGCGGTTCAGGAAACCGATACGGATCTGCTGTATCCTCTCGTCGCGCTCTTGCTTCGACGGCACCGTGACTTTCTCCGATATCTTAAGCTCCGTGTCGTTCAACGCTAAGGCCGCCATGTGCAGGCCCGAGACCAGCATCTTCAAGCGGCCGCCTGAAATGAAGCGATCATGGCAATTCACGATTCCCGGACTTGATTAACAGGGCGTGCCGGGAATCGTAGTACGACCGAAAAGGAGATGATTCCTCATGCGACGATAAATCGGAGATATAGATTGAATTTGTCTTGAGAAGACTTCATTCCAAATAGCAACGCTCAAGCCGAGTGATATATTTAACGAAAATTCAATTTTCTTGACGGGGCCTCGTACGAAACAATATTTCAATCTACATTTTCATCTCCTCCTCGGTTCTACGAGTATTTTCGGCACACCTTGTATTAATTATACAATTTGAAAGAGTAAATAATAAAAACTCTCGTTTAACGTTGTTTTAACTCCGGCAACTGAGAAGAGACGTGCGAGTACGAATGGTTAAAAGCCCCGCAGGATCGCCAGCTCCTTCGGAATGTGTCCCGCGAATTCTCTGAACAGTTATTGTCTCCCGAGCGCGAGCGTGGTATGATAAACAGCGCACTAGTGTACTATGTTATAGAGGCCCGGGTTCGCTCCCCGACAAAAACAGAAAATTTTTCATACGCTCGTAGCTCCTCTTCGGTGGCCCGGCAAACCACCAAAAATAATTTCTTGCCAAGAAAAAAACTTCTCTCCACTCTGCCGTTCGGAAACGGCGTTAAATTGTAGGTCGCGTGTGTACGATCTATGTGCGCACCACATGGCATATGTAAGGTAGAGAAGTAAGTAGGCCTAGTCTCAGACATGAAATGTTGTGCCATAGCTGATGATTGGTTATTATCGCCCGCTGATGTTACAATATCAATTTTTGTCAATAGTGTTTGTAACACAACACGCCGCATACATACGTGCGTTGGAAATATTATACGATTAGATTACGAGTGGCGGTCGAAAGATTGATGGTGATTAGCTTGTCGTTCGAGATAATAAACTAGTCGGACGCGAAGAGAGACGACACACATATATACGTGGAAAAATCTCAACTCGTGCAACAGAACGAAGGCCAGATGAAAACTCGGTGACGAGGAACGATGTTCCTGTTATCGCGACCGAAGACATTCGTTCGAACGTTCGGTTGCGTTAAACACTCGATTCAGGTAATTGAAAAAATAATTTAACAATTATATTTATCTAAAACAATTAACTGTTAATATATATCTCCCAAGGATAAAAATTCCCTACGAAGGAATCTTCCTGAAACATCTGGAGTTGCATAATTTTTTTCTGACTATATTAACAGGAAGACTTTTGGTTTATTTTGTTATTGTATTATCAAATTCGGTCACAGACTCTAAGTGGCTCTTTCGCATACAGAGAAAAAAAAAAGGTGCTAGATTCAAATAAAGAATTACTCCAATGCTCCTCAGCAAATATTTATTTTAATTTAAGTAAATTTTACTTGGATCAAATAAATATATATTTTACTTGGATAATTTACTTGGAAAATATTTTACTTAGATCAAGTAATACTTACTTGATCCAAGTATAAAAATTTGCTAAGGAGTACTGAAGTGATTATTTACTTGAATCTAACGTATTTTTTCCTGTCTATTATTGATTGAGAATTCCTTTCTCTTCCTACAGTCGGGTTTTTGTCCAATTGCCGGGAGAACGGAAAATTAGTTGCACGAGTTTCTTTTCCTTGTAAATACAACTATTCGACCTTCTATTCTTCGCCACAGATAGTGAGGCACGTAGAAAAGTAGCGCTTGGAAGAACAGGACGAACGGCACCCATTGATAATAAGCGTGATGTATGATGGGATCTTCGTTGTTGACCGGACCAACACCAGGATGTGGCATTTCACCTCTCTCTATCGCGGTAGCATTCAGATGCTTCACCTGAGAAGAGCAAATTAATTGAGAATGATCGCGAGAAGCAGTTGCTCCTTCCTCCTCTCTCTTTCTCTCTTTCTTTCTCTCTCTGACTTTTCTACCGGAAAGAACACTTTTGCAGTTCCAGTCATTTCTAATTGGATAACAACTTTATCTAATATCTTTCCGCGCGGTAAATTGGCTCGTCGCGAAAAATAACGCGGGCGACAGATAATACAGATGTTTATCGAGAAAGAAGGTCGCTACGATAGAAACGCATGTTTGAAAAACAATGAACAACGTGAATTCAAGTAGAAAATCATACCTCGACTACGATTCTCATCGAATATCGCAACTTTCGACTTACCACGGTGTAGGTGGACGTGAAGAAGCAAAAGGTCTCGATGACTTTTTCCGGTAAATCTTTGTCGGCGATACATCTTTTTGCAGTAACATAAAAGCCATCATTGCTTTTCTAATTCACTTTAATTACATCGATATAGGCAACTTCACGATATGATATATACCTGATATGCTCTCCGATAAATTGCTTCGACGACACCAAAATCGACGCGCCGAGGAGCAACAGGAAGGTAACTCTGTAGTGCAGCCTGAAAACTAAGCAGCCATGCGTTTCTTTTTATTACCTAACATCGAACGCATAATTCTTACGAGATAAGGGCGCGCGTGTTAACTCCGTGAAAAACGGTAAATCGATCAGTAAGATATTTTTCAGTCACGATCGCTCCGTTGGCGATGACTGAACGGACGACGTCGCGACATGGGAAGGGACGCGCGGAAAGAGCAGAAGATTGGGAGATTCATTACCGATGTTGTCAATGGATACCGAATCCTGACTGACTTTGAATTTAACATGGTCCTTGAGAACCGAGAAAGCGGCGAAAACCGTGGCGGGGGCGGACATGCCGGCTGGCTACTCGCGAGTCCGCCGGGAGTGAAATGTTTCTCTTCAATTAACCCGTTCGCGCGACAACTCGCGCGAGTCACGATTTAACGAGCGGCGCCGCTGGTGAACGCCACTCCTGCTATTCGTACATCGGCGAACTTCGCGGTCGCGAGAAAATTTCGCTTGCCCGGCCTCGATCGCACGGCGGCGCGATGTTCCACGCGAGCGGCAAGTGCCGCAATCCAGACGCAGTACCGATCGAGCATACACTGAAAACTTGGCAGCGACGAATCTCGCGTTTGTTATCACAAACGACGATTGCGCTACGTGCGCCCCACAAAACATAGAGTGTATTATCGAAAAAAACGCTTATTATTGTCAAGACGTTCCATTTGCTCTGATAACGGTTAGATAAGAGCCGCGGAATTAGATGGCGTGAAACGCGCGAACTGTGCGATACGTAAGCAATCGTTCCCGTAGCGCACTGATTCACGATTTTGATTCGATATATCTTGGAAAATTGATCGTTGACCCGTGACTTAGCTTTTACGACTCGTTATTACAGAGAAACTCCCTCTTCCTCCCCCGCCCCTCTCTCACTCTCTCTTTCTCTTTCTCTCCCTCAAAATCGTGATGTAATCAAAGAAGTTTCAATAAAGGAATTATTCGCGGAGAGGGAAGGAACGTTTTCTCACGGTAGCATCTTCTTCGGCAAAATTGAAAATAAATCAAGCGAACCATTGATAGGCTTTCTGATGTACGGTCGAAAAAAAGAGAATAAAGAGACGGGCAAATAGAACCCATCCAAGAAGACAGATTGCAAATTTAGCACAAATTTATTTGCCTTGAATCAAGTGACGTTTTAAGGTTCCATCTGTTATGAGTGTGTTTTGCATAGCCTTCATATTTATCACCTAGAATGATGAAGTGGAAATACGGAGGAAATAATCAGAACTTACTCAAAACAACACATTATATAAAGTATAATATGAAAATCTATGAGCAACTTGTGGCGTCGTCACTGCGTCAATATAACCAAAAACTTACACATATCGTATTGCATAAATTTAACGATTAATTCAATATAGAGATTGTATATCACGTCTCCCTCGTGACAGCCATGAAAATTCATTCGGGCGAGCTATATTTTCCCGAGTTAATATCTTCGAATGAAAAAATAGATAAATCAACTACGGGGCGAGGTAAACTGAGAACGATGAGAAGTATTCGTAAGAAGATCTCGAAGAAAGTACGAAAGAGAGTCTGTTCACGTTCGTTTCGCGCGTGTAATGTCGTCCGCCCGCCGCGATGGCAGACCGATGCGTCATTCTGTTCGCGAATTTATGTATCAATTATACGGCTCGACGTTTTATACGCGTCTCCTGCGCGGTGCGCGCTCATTCAAAGAGCATTCACACACTGCGTCCAATAAATTAGAAAGCTGCGTCACAGTAACGCGCTCGTTACACGCAGTGTGACTCCACGCGTGCCAGCCTCTATTTATCCCGAAGGAGGAACGATTCGTCTATGACGAGCACCACCACCATGTCGGCTCGCGTACCAAAATGAACGGGCCAGTAATCTGATGTAAACGCCTAGATCGGAACGATGAGGTGACAGGGCTCGCGTTACGTTTCGCAACACACGTATTAACCTGACCGACTGGTTAAGTGAGTGACATTTTCGAGATGAGATTGCAGCCACGCAGGTTCGCTCATCTTTAAGGATGAGATGATGCAACGATGGACGTGATGACAGAAGAAGAAAGAAATGTAAAGCTCCGAGCGAGACGACCGGTGGAAGCGAAACGTTGCTGTTCGATGAGTGGAACAGAGCGTGGAGTTTATCGCAGATCACTGCGGTTTTACAGCCACTCACCTAATCTTCGAACTCTCAGTGAAAGAGTTCGGCTCGATTTTTGAGTGAAGTTTGGCTTTATTATATCAAACGAAAATAAGCTGTTCAATCGATCAATTAATCACCATCGTCGTATTGTAGGAAGTTTATAATCGGACACGAATGAAAACAAAAGCCGAATTTTTGGACCGGACTCGATAACTATGTGAAAAAAAAAAACAGTAATAGCTTCCACTGCCGAGACTAGGTCTGGTAATTAAATTTTAGTTATATTATATGGACAGCTAATCACTCTTTTCCGTCTGTGATTTAATTAAAGGACCTTTCTGGATTTTTGGATAGAATCTGTAGAAATTTGGTCACAAGCATTCGAAACTCGGTAGAGTTGGCGCCTCGAGTAAATCGTCCGTCACTGCGGGACGAATTAACATACTCTCATATACGGCGGTGAAACGTGACGCGAGTAAACAACGATGGTCTAAATTTAGAGAGACAAAGAGAAATAGCGGCCGGAGGATAGTGGAAAATTAATCTCGAAGGCTCTCTTACACCCGCTCGCGCTCTCGGCGTGTTTACTCATTCGATACTGATTGAAGTATTAGTTAAAGCGGCAAATAGATATAAGACGTTCTCGCGGAAATTATGCTGTCCTTGCGAATAAATAATTATCTTTTAATTATTCGCCGAGAGAGAGAGACAGAGAGAGAGAGAGAGAGAGACGAATAATCCGCATGATAATGACAATGACATCATGTCGCTTGGAATCCCCTTCGTCAATTGAAACGTTAAAAAGGCGATCACTTCGCCCAGTTCTTAGTAGAGCCGCCAGCCGGCTCCAGTTGCAAATCCAGCTGTTAGTCGGCGAATCATAGGAACGATATGATACGATGAGTAGAATATGGTGCACGTGATAGTACAAAAGCGCCGGCAACTCGAGTCGTGTACGCTCTCGCGTGTTATAACGTGTTGTCCGCGTGGTGTCGGTTACTAATCCCGCAGCTCGCTCTCGGAAACGCCAACTTGAAAGTTCTGTCCTGTTCCCAGAGCTACGATGATTTGCAGCACGGTGAGAGCCCCGGCTCGCTAATCGTTTCGAGAATTCCAGTGTGGACTTTGAGTCACGCGAACGCGAGAAATCTTCGGTGGGTTTTCATCACGTCGCGTCTTATCATGACACCGCAATATGACGTACGTGATCTGTCATCTTTTGTGCTGGAGCACCTCACAATTGAGTCAATTTTAACGTTCGATCGTGCGATCGTAATCACGGGACGCGAATCAAAGTCGTTTTCGTCACCCGGACGCATGTAACTCTGCATGTAACGGTAAACGCGCGTACGGAACAGGTGCGACCGGTGGATTTTACAACGAATGGAGAGAGATCGTCTTATTGGAAAAAAGGAAGGAAATAAAAGAAAACAGTATTGGACCGCTGTCCCACGATTGCCGAGAGCAGAAATTAAATCGACGCGTTGAATATCGTGACGGTCGTTGGTTACTACCCGCCGCGTCTCATTAATGTAGAATTAATTAAGTTTTAGTTTTTTCTATATCCTTCGCACCTACCTGAATAGTTTAAGACGTGTGAATATTGTAATGTTATAAAAATAACAGTAGCGATATATCGATAAATTTCGGCGGAGATCGAGAAAAAAACAAGTGCGCACAAACAGTGTGAAGAACGTGAGCGGCGTGAAAATGAGAAATCAACAGATTGAAACGAGACACGACGAGGCTCGGAAGTGTGTACAATACATTAAACGCTTTTCTTTGATTTTTCTTCGATTGAGTCAGTTTTCTGTTGAAACCTCTCCTATCCCATTAACATATCCACTACATTAATGCGTTCGCTACGGTGATTTATTCGAGGAACTCTTCCCACATAAAGCACACTGTATTAATTTTCTTGCGATCGAGTGAAACGAACTTTATTCATTTATGCGGTTGTAGGAATAAAATGATCGCATATGTGACATTGGTAGCGGACATATTAAATTGAATTGAACAGTTAATTGAACGAGAAAAATCGATTGTACAGCCAATAGAGAGCCAACGAAGTAAAAGAGACATACGTGTCTCGGATTACGATTTACCGTGTCTTTGTCAACTTGCTCATCAATTAAGTACACGGAAAAAAAAGCTCTGGTTGTATTAACCAGAAAGAGGGAACAATCAGATGCATTTTGATTGAAGGCAACCGAATTTCTCGTTGTAAGAGCCACATCTGGCTCGTACAGAGTTAGAAATTCTGTTACCTTCAACCGAAACGCATCCGGTTGTCCCATTTTCCGTTAATGAGATCAAATTTGTTCCCGTGTATTTTCGCGCGATCGATGCGGCGATCAAGATGTTAAATTCCTTCTCTTACTCCTCCTTTAGAGATTTCTTATTACTTCTTCCGAGAAATCTCTTCTCCTTCTCTTCGTGTGGCGATGATAAATTCCGATTGACCAACACGGGTTTACTCCGAGCCGGCGCTCAGAACCGGAGTTCGAGATGTTCGCGCGATAGGCCGCGCCGGTGAGCGCACCACCGTCTCCGGCGCGTTTTGACGGTCCCTCACGGGCCGTCGCTTGGCGCAAGAAGAAGTTCGGACATCGCAGCACACTGTGGAAGACGGCGAAGCTGTAAGAGGAAGACGCCAAGGGTGACCGCTGCAACCCGCCGCGAAGAGTACGCGGCGGCCTCACGTTCGCGGGGGCGACGGGGGCACGAGGGGGGGCAGAACTGGCGGACGTCGAGGTGGGACTTTGACCGGGCATTGCCCCGGCGAGTCGAGCCGCCGGCAGAACGAACGAGTCCTCGAAAGAAAGGGTCTGTCCTCGCCCGTTCAACGTCCACGCTCAGCGTCTGCGTAGCGCAGCGCACGTACGCGAGAGAGAGCCGATCCACCTTGCCGGTCTCTCCCTGATACTCGGCCGGTACTTCATCTAGACGCGGCCCCGCGATTCGGGATTCCGTCCAGGGTCGGATCTGACCGCTGAGACTCGGGTTGAGCCCGTCTGTGCGCTCGCTCGGGTAACTCGACACGTGCCCTACTAGCGTTGCACACGTGTGTCACGCACGCGCTTTTGTTTTTAAAGGACGAATTATACAAACACTGTTCTCCGATATGTCGCTGAAGAGAGACAAGGCCGGTAAGATTCGATCCTGCGGTTACGAATAAAAATATTGAAACTAGGGGAATATTTAAAGGAGGATAACGATATTTGGTAGTGTGGTAGCGATAACGCATGCTCCGGATATTTTTCCGGACTTATCGCGCTGTTAAACATTAACGTCCTCCTACGGCAAAAAATTGATATCACACACACATATATACAATTGAAGATAGATACTTTCATGCATTGAAAGGAAACAGTGCTACCGTTCAAAACAATATTTACTAGAATTTGATCCAAGTAAAGTGGTTATTCCGATACTCCTTGATAAATATTCATTAGGAATAGAAATATAACTGATTATAAACAATATGTTTCTTTCGTACAAGTATTTATTTATATGTTAAAATAATTCCGACAAGTATTAGATTCATAATATGAGGATATCAGAATTTATATTTTTTTTAATATTTAAAAATTAAAGTATTACTGCGTTCAAGTTAGTATTTAGCTATTAAAATATACTTAAACTGATAAAAATATTACTTGACTAAAGAAGCTGAGAAACAAGTAGTTACGTTTAATTGATTCTAGCACTTTCTTCTGCATATATGTAAGCGAGAATATTTAATTTTATATGAAGATGTGAAAACTTATTAAGAAATTCCATATAGTTCCATTAAAAATATCATATTTTAGCTATTGAAGAGTAATTTTCATGAATTGAGAGGAAGAAATATTTAAATATTATATAGAACAAATGATATCCCCAAATTAAGAATTGTATCAATTTGAAAATCGTTTATATCCAATATTTTTCCTTCCCAATTTATGGAAATTATTCTTGAATAACAGACATATAATATTTTTAATGGAACCATATAGAATTTCTTCATGTAAGCAAATTTGACCTTCATATAAGATTATATATTCTTGTTTATATATGAAAATGAGTCTTGAATTGATACAAACCTGTTTATTCCTCAAATTTTCTCGGTCCGTAATTTAAACGCAAATTTTCTCTGTCCGTAATTTAAATATACGCGCTAATAGCCGTGATTAGTTTTTCTTGGCCTTGTCCCTTTTTCTTGAATCTATTTTACGTAATTATATACAAAATACAGGATGGGTTACGGAGAGAGTTACCCGAATGAACCGTGATAAAGCGAACGTATTAATCTGAAGGAGAGGAGGCGCTCCATGTTAATTAACGGCGTCGATTACATACTGCCACGATGTATTTATTTTTTACTTTTTATAAGAGGAACAGAATGCATAATTGTTCGCTGCATCGAGGGTATCACGTTTTATTGAGAGCTGTTGTTATGATGTGGAAACGTGAGACGTTTATACTCGTTTCTGCGCGTGCAATTTCGTAACCGCTTCGATTAACAACTCGGTAGTCGAGAGACTGTCGTGGTGAGACGGATCTGCGGGAAGTCGATCGAATCGAATTACTTCGGAGCGAACGCGTCTCCTCGGCCGTCCGACGGAGCATCGGCCGCATCGAGTCCTCAGACGCCACGGTTCGTCCCTGTCGGCGCTTACCTGTAATTTGCGAGCGATTCGCTGTCTCGCGGGAACTCATTAGGCGGAGTCGAGTGGATATTACCGACGATGTACTTTGCATCTTACGTATTTATGGGAGCTCTTAGAATAACCATCATATAAAGAACGCGTTTTCGATAAATCCCGATACACAGAGAGCGCTTTGTGCGTCCGAACGCGGTGGTGGAGCCCGCTTGCGCGAAAGAGACACCTGTAATAAATATTCCATCTTGTCTCGCCGTGAAAAAAATTTCACCGGACAGGGATTTAACCGCGCGATATTACGTAAATATCGCGAAACATAAGACGGATTGACGCGCGTTGAATGGCGGTTTGACCGGTGACTGGTATCGTGATATCGCCAGGTACCACATTAACTTTCACCAAATCCTGATTCCAATCTCAATCTAATCGACGGTTTAAAATTGCCGTCAGTCAGATGTCTCACCTGCTCTATTTAGCTGACGCTAGACGGATAGAAATTATTATCTCTTGGATTATCACTAAACGACAAATTGCGGAATTGGAAATCGGTAGTTGGCAATTATCGTTATTATTTATAGATTAGCTTAATTATCGGGCTCGTTTGTGGCGAATTTGGTAAAGATCACTCTAAGTCATACGTAAAGTATAATTAAGTGCGTCTAAAGTGAGAGAAAAAAAAGTGCTACGTTCAAGTAAATATTTGCCAAAGAGTATTGGAGTAGCCGAAAAGTATTTCTATATAATACAGTAATTCAGGGCACCTATTATGTAACTATTCGGAAGAATTTCCAATGGGTTCAGTTATTCTCTCGAAGGCACGATAAAAATGTAAAGAATAATTTAGCGATCCCGATCGGGAACCTTGCCGAGCGTAATGAGTCTTTGGCGAAGCTTCGGCGGAAAACGGCGGTGAAACGTGTCCCCTCCGCGAGCCCTCCGAAATTTCTCGGCGATCTATCTCGGGAACGATCCCAGCGATTTCGACCCCGCGCGGGAAAATTCAGCACCGTTAATGGGCGTTCAAGTGCAATATCGCGTCCGTCAGACAGCGGCCGACAGGGGATCGCAATTGTGCCGAGACCTCGGCTTAACGCGACGTAACGCGCGCGGGTCCGTCGGTTCGTTAATCACGAGGGGCACACGCGCTCTCGGAGAGGGAGGAGGAGCAACCCTCGTTACGCGCAGCATATACGCACCTACGCGTTCGCGTAATGAAATCGGCTTGATGCGTAGGTAGGTTAGAGGTAGAGAGCGAGGTAGGAATCGCGCGCGGCTGAGGTCGCGGCACGTCGCTTCTAATATTAGGGCCGGCCAATCGGCGGCTTTCAGCGCGACCCGTGCAACATCTCCGGCGATCTTTACGACTGCCTTATCATTTGCATCTTGATTACTGTTATTGCCGCCGTCGCCCGTTAATAGCCACTCTCGTTAATCGCCGGATCGTGCTTCATCTCTTTCCTTCTCTCTCTCTCTCTCTTTCTCTTTTCCTTTATCTCTCGAACAGCACGCCATTCATATCGAATTTGAGGAAGGCAGCGGCGAGTTATTATTTGGAAATCTCCCAATGAGAGAGATATGAGCGGACGGAACAATTTAATCAGCCGGAGCGCTCGAGCGAGTCAACCGGCTGATGCGACGTGTTCGTATTTCGATTGTTACGAAAAAGATATAGCCGTTGTCCACAACCTTGCTTTAAGACACAAGCCGTATGTAAATTGACTAATCACGGATGATTATTCTTCTAATAAACGACTGTGATTGGCCAATTTGTTTACTGCCTGCGTCTTAAAACAAGGTTGTAGGCAAAGGAATGCAGCCGTGAAAAGAAAAGTTGTCCCGTTCCCTTAGGTGACATCGGAAATTTCGAATTAGGCGCGTCATTTTTCAATATTCGCGCACCATGACTGCTGCTTTGGAGCGTCCTTTTACCTTGCAAAATTCTATATCGAATTTCTACTTGTAATCGAAGTACCAGAGAAAATCCTCCTGTAAATGAACAGATAATAATAATAACAATAATAATGAAAATAATAGCAGATAATAATAATGATAATAAAGATGAAAGAATCTCGATGTACCGATTCCGGAAATCCAACTGTCGAGATGTTCGGTGTTAAAATTGAGCGGAACTCCTCCGGAAGACAGGTGACTTCGCCGGAGAAAGAAGGAATTTCCGCGCGACTCTAACGACCGTAATACTTTCGTAATACGGTCAACGCGTATCGTATCGTCTTGCTCTAATCAATCAAACGATGGGGGGATTTTACAAACAAGTTTTCCTTCCACACCCACGTCTCTTACCATTGACCTACAAAACTACATGCGCGCGTACGTCGCGCGAATTATCGAGCAAGAGGAGGAGGGAGAGGAGGAAGTGGGTTATCGAAGAATCTCGAAACACATTCGCGCCTTGCTTATGATCGTTGATATTTATTTGTTTACTTATTCGTTTGTTAACTCTTCACAGGGGAAAAACATCTCGTATTAAAATATATGTATATGTATACATATATATATATTTATATATAACATTCGATCCTCAGCAGGGCAGTGTTTTCCCTGGCCGCACATTCGCGAATCACGCGCGGTCGAAGGGCACGGCAGAAGAGCGGTGAGTAGGTCGAAGAAGAGATACACGTACGGGAGGATAATTTCGTGGAATGATAAAAGTAGCATAATAATCAATTGGCCTGCCTACGCGATTGAAACCTGCCACGATATTTGATCGTTCGTTCTTCCGTGCCGGCGGGCACGGTGGGTTATCTCTCTTCGGCCTCTCTTATCGTTTCGCGTTACCCCTTAAAATACGCGACGATCGAAATCGGCGCAGCTTCCGCCGGGGGATCGAATGCGCGTCGTCCGATTGGCACGCACGTACGCGAGCGATTCGCGTGCTCGCGTAATTCGCGAGACGCACGCGGGCTGTCGAAGCGAAGCAGAGCTCACCGAAACTCGAACGCCGATTTCAGTCGCTCGATCGCGTCGTGGACGACGAAACGGCGCACGGCTACGTTTACTGTCTCTTAATCTCTATAATCGTCATATCGCAGATAGTATATCGTCTCTACTCGTAGCTATTTCCTTATAAATATATATCGTCGATGAGAGAGAGAAGAAGGGAAAGTCCTGAAGGCATGAAGAGAAGGCAACAATATATCGTCCGTACCCGTCAGAATTATTTCGCTCGCGTTTATCTCTCTCGACATTCTTCGAAAAATACATACTATATACTAGTCGCACATATACCTCGCGTATCTCTCTCTCTCTCTCTCTCTCTCTCTCTCTTCATAAAGATACTACATATATTTATATGCTACATATGTATACTATATATATACGAGATACTATTTTTTATATTTATATATATATCTCTCTTTTTTTCAACTTATCACTGTTGCAGTAGGCGCGAGAACACGTGTCTAAGTGTGACCTTCTCCCTTTCTCTCTCTCTCTCTCTTTCTTTTTTTCCGGGTAAATGGAAAAAATCGCGGGCAGAGAGTGATAAAACAGATATATTCATATATACGTTTTTTTCGAGAGAAGATGCATTTCTGTCTGTCGCGATGCACCTACCGGTTATCGGAAGCGTGGTATCGTAAAATCACGAGCGAAAGGAAACGAGAGTTCTTATCTTCTCTCGGCAGGATGCAGGCACTTTCAGTCACATGCACGGCATATAATTCTGATACGCCGATGTGCAACTGTATCCCCGGTATTCAAATACGCGCGATGTCGGCGGCGCGTCCCTTTCGGGTGGAAGAACTGGAAGACCCCCCCTCCCCTACCCCAAATCAATCGACACCATGCGTTTGTTCATCCGTTTTATTTCGATTCCAATTGCAACCGAGATCCTCGACAAAGACGTTCGAGAGATTGACGAGATGCCGATGTATATCTCGCGTGGAAACTGCGCGCACGCGCTCCTTTCTATCTCCTTTCTAAGATCCGCGTGTTTTCAAATGTACGAAGATTTCGATGCATGAAATCGTGGTCGGGAAAAATTGTCAACGTCAAAAAAAAAAAACTCTGATGCAAGAAGTTTGCGAGCGAGTCTCGCAAGAATAGAGAAAGTGACGTGTGCGACGGGAATCGCTTGGTTCTTCGCTCGGGAACAAGCGCAGTCTTGTCTCNTAATTCGTCTTGCATGCCTTGCTTCCTTCGGTAGTGTAACTACACCCTAACTCTGCGGAAGTGCGCTAGCGCGGTGCGTTTTGCGCACGCGGCGACGCATACCACAGTAATACGTGCATGGTGGTGGTAGTTGAAGGTGGACATTGTGATATACTTCTCAATATAGACTATATATATATATATATATATCTATATATATATATATATATACATATATATATATATGTATATCTAAAAGTGCGTATACTGGCGAATGAACAACGAATGCGAACTTTCGTCTTACATCTTACATCTTGGAAAATAACGTACATTATGAGAAATACGGACGGAACGTTTCGGGCCGACTTGATCATAAGGTGGTTTGTCAGGTGATTTTAAAAAAAGTTCACGCACGTTTAGACGCGATTACATCACACGTTCGCTGTTCGTTCGCTACGTGTACACGCTACGTGTTCAACGCTCTAACCAGGCACTTATTATTAGACGTAATAACGCATATCGCTACTGTCGCGGTCGATTTTCTAAATAATGCTGAAGCAAAAGAGAAATCGATTGACTAAGAAAAATCCTTATCGCCATGGAAGGAACGGAAATCAAGCGAGGCAAGTGAGAAAACGCTTACCGACGACAGGCAGAAAAATATTAGTAAGAATATTATGCGACTTCTGTGTGTTCTCCGAGTGTGAGAAGGTTAACGGAACGGAAAGCTCCTCCGAGGGAAATAAAGCGAAATGTAAATATCGGACAACAGCGTTGCGTTCGTGTTTCTCCTATTTTTTTTCTTTGTTTCTCTTTTTATTATATCTCGCGTGTATATCTAAAAGTGACGCCAAGTCATGGCGACGTACAGCGTTTTCGATTACCTGGCAGTCTTACTTTGAGCATAAATATCTCGTGGAATCACGTTCCTGGCGTGAAGAAGCGAACAGTGACAAGATCGCGTTGCGTTGTTCTTCTCCCGCCTCTTCCTCGACAATTCCTTGCCGCTATACGTTTGTCCCTATGCATCGCGTATTCACCGCCAAAGGTGGGCGTCTTAACACGTCCGAAGCGGAACCGACGCGATCCTTTATGCAGGAATATCCGCGTTACGCACCGCGAAATCGTCGGAGACGCACTCCAATCAGATCGACCGTTAGCCACGAGTAGAACACAAGTCCGAGAAATTATCTTCGCTCGCAATCTTCGTTGAATTATTTTGTGTGTGTAAACATTATATATATATATATATATTAACATAATATATAATATTATTAATAATATTATATTATAAGTAATATATATAATATGTATACATGTATTTTTTTCTTTTTTTATACCTTTATGAAATTTCTTGTATATGAATATAAAATATAAAACTAACGATATGTCCATATTTCCGCATAAGGATTCGTCGATACGTGGGATTAAGATAGGAAGGCACGAGGAGAGTTATCGAAAGATTACAGTCCGATTGATATTAGTTTTCTTCTGAAGACAGGAGGAAAAACCACGCGTTGTCTCAGATATCGCGTAAGTCGAGCACTAGTATCGCACACACACTCACATCCACTCACACACACACATACACATCAGAGATCCGCAGCGTTAATTCATCAAGTGCGATTGTACAATTTATATCTCGCGTACTGTTATCTCAATAAAATTCGAAACGTGACCAACGACCACCTTTAGCGTGAAATCGAGGAGGATATTACGGTCTCGTGGTATTACAGACGGACGATTTCTCACCTAATCTCCCCCCCCCCCTCTTTCTCTCTCTCACTTACTCGCGCAGATCTTACGAAGCGGGCGGTTGTCACAACGGCGAATAACGCGGTGTAGCGCAAGCCGTTTCTATCGGCGTGATAGCGTGAGCGAGCCAGGCGCGTCCGTTGTCTCGGAGATAGTAATACGACACCCGACGTGGAACACGTCGGCGAGATGTCGGAACCTTGTCGAAGGTGTGCGCGTGTCCACGTGTGAGATACGCGTGTCACCGTGCCCTAAACGCGGGAGAAAGCACACGGCGACGCTTTTCCCTTCGCTGTTCCTCACCTCTGCGATGAACACCTTCGCATCTCGCTCGGAGGCTGCGTATTCGGACTATACGCGATTCGTCGCGTTGACGAACGGGAGGACGAAACGCAGGCGAGCGGTACTCGCATACTCGCTTATCGCACGCCGAGATTACGCGACTGCGAGCGATTTCGATGTGATAATGTGACGGTGCGTTCCACGCATGGATATGTACGTCGCTTTGCGAAGCGGTAACGCAACGCTGATCGGTAGCACGCGCAGTCCCGTGTATACATCATCGTAAACAATGTCGCGAACGTGATCGGTGACTGTGTGCTCTTTTTCTCTCGCGTGTGCGGTAGCGTCGGCAGCTTGGTCCCTCGAAACACCAGCATGTTTCTCTAGTCGTTATACATTTATTATATTGTAAAGATGAAATTGAGAGAGTGCGTACTCGTGCGAACGACGTTACGCAACATGGTCCCCTTCTTGTTTTACATTAATTTCATAGTATAAAAAATACCGAGTCTCTCTTTCTACCCCTCGATAACATACAAATATCGCAACATCATGTTAGAACCTGATGATATCCCTCATCCCCCCCTCCCCCCCGGATTATTACGTACAAAATTGTGCGCTTGTCTTTTGTGCCTGGAATGATGAAATACGAGAGAAGACGGACACGCGTCAACAATCTACACGCGTACGTACGCGCGCACACACACTCACGCATACACATACACACACACACGGCTTACCCCTCCCCCCCTCTCTCTCTTTCTCTCGCTCTGTATATCTCCATGCGTGTATGCTCATTACATGTACAAAGAAATTTGTTCTCTCTCTCTCTCTCTCTCTCTCTAACATAGCGCAATCTAACGATATACATACAGTCCTACGGAGTATATTGCTCGCATAACATAGCAGTGGAAAATCAAGACGCAATTAACGATTAGCGTGAAGGAAGAAGAAGAAGACGGGAAGAAAAAAAAAGATAAGTTAGGTGTAAGAATTCGTAGGGGGGCGGCGCGTGCGAGACAGCGAAAGAGAGAGAGAGAGAGAGTGATCAAGGGAACTAAATAAAAATTATGGCGCGAGCTGAGAAATACGACGCGTACACACGGGCCCACGATGTAACAGCAGATACGTGCCGCCCCGAATCCTTCGTGGTAATCATTCTATGCGCGATCGCGCGATTACACCACGTGGACAAGACGAATCCGTCCACGTCGGATTTTCCCGAGAGGCGCGTGCATACGCGCACTCAGCTCGATGGAGAACGCGAAAGTTAAAACAAAAAGANAAAAAAAAAAAAAAAAAAGGGGAAAAGGGGGGGGGGGGGGGGGAAAGGAAGAAAGAAAAGAACAAAGGGAAACGAAGCGAGAAGGTTTAGCATTAAGACTGAACACCGAACGCCGTCCCCCGCTTTATCACACGGTCGAAGTCCACGGGTACGAAGGTCCGGCGATGCCGGGAGTGGGCTTCGCGGCTCCTTAAGCTCTTTCACAGGTGTACCACTCCCCTCGTCTTCGGGTTGAGCAACGCGTCGGATCCGAACGGTAAAACTCGAAAATATACAGCGTCAGCGTTCTCGGCGTTCCTACACGGCGGACGACGATGAAATTGTTCCTGCCGGCGTACGCGCTTTTTTTCCCCCCTTATGCACGCGTTTTCCTTTTCTCCCTTTCTCTCTCTCTCTTTCTCTCTCTTTCTCTTTATCTATCTCCATCCCTTTCTCGTACTCAAGTATTCTTACGAGGCAGGTCGTTCCACCGGGTGTGTAACGAACAAACGAACGCGCGCCGGGACTCGTCAGGAATGCCGCACGCGCGCTCGCCGAGAGCAGCGCGCTTCGTGGAATAGCGAATTTTATGTTCCTTCGCGAGCGCACGAATGTCCCGCAGGACACGTTTGCCGTGACGCTGGAACAGAGCTAATTGCCGCCGGCTCCATCTCCAATTGGTCATTATAATCGGCCGACGAATAGTAACGGATAATCGCGCTCAATTGTGCGTAATTGCCTCAGCGCGTTCGAAAGAAAAAAAAGAAATCGCCACGGCCGAGCATTGTTTGGTGAACGCGAGGAAAAATCCCTTAAGCGTATCTCGGCTCGAAGTCACGATAAGAACGAGAAACAAAGATTACTCCCCCGAGGTTCTCTCTCCGTGAGGGCCCCGGAGCCACTTTTCTGCGTGAGAAAATCCGGAATCTTATAAAACGATCTCCGTCCGGGTGAGAGTACGCGATACGCCAAGCAATATTTCTCGATTAAGGTGGTGCTGAGAGAAACACTGTGCGCAAATAAATAATTTTTATTATTAAATAACGCAATTAAATAACGAAAAGCGGAATACACTCGTCGCCGTGAACCGGAGGAGTCCACGAGAGACGTGAGATTTGCTCGAAGGAAACGAAAAAAATGAAAAGAGAAAAGAAAAAGACCGAAGGACAATAGGACATCGACAATGGCGTCAAGGGAATGTCAGCGGGCTCGTCGGAAAAGGCCCAGAATGCGTCGCAGACGCGGATGGTAGTGAGACGACCCCGATGGGGGGGGGGGNGGGGGGGGGGGGGGGAGCAAATGCAGAAAACTGGCGGAACAGGCGATCGCAAAATCGATGGGAAACTCACCGTGGGTGAAAGGATCCGAAGACGAGGAGAGTTCGATGCGAAAGACGAGGAGAGACCAGAGAGAACGGGCAGCGGAACGGCGCGCTTTGTCTCGACCGCAGACCCGACGCCGGAATGGAAGCGTGTGAGAGGGACGGCGAGAGAGACACGTAAGATTCCTGGCCTAGCTAAACCTGCGAGAGACCCGGTTGCAGCGACTGAGTCCATCGAGTCGATATGATGATCAATTTGAAGAGTCGCCTTGCGTACAATTAAATCTACATAATTACCTAGCTACAATCTAAAGAGACAGGCGAGGATTCCCGCTTAATCCGCCTCCTCCGTCCGTCGTCGAGTCGCTAAACTCGACTGAATCCCCCCCTCCCCCCTCTCTAACTCGCCGACTTGTTCGTTCTAGCGAGCGGTTGATCGCTCAATACACCGAACGAACGAATGCGAAATCGATTGATCACGACGCGCCCGGTGCTCCTTGACGTGAGTCTTAAAAGGATCCTTAAACTACTCGACTACACGAGGACCCCCCGCCCGGATTCTGCGCGATTCTTCTTCCCTTGCCTGTGGTCGTACAGTAAGATTACTAGAGTATAGAAAGAGAAGACGGTGAATTACTAATTTCAAGTCGGCTCTAAGATCAGTGGACTGTCGGTGCAACCCGGTCTGATTAAGGACGCCGATACCTCGCCCCCCCCCTCCCCCGGTATCCATCCACCCGGTGGTTCATCGATGGCGTGTCTCTTTTCTTATTCTCGGCTCGTCAGTCTCTTACCGTTGTCTTTCATTCTCTCATTCTCCCTCTCACTCGATCGGTAGTCTCGTCTCAACGGAGAGACGAGGAGCTTCCGAGAGAACCTCCACGAGTTTCTCAGGGAGTGCTCGCTGATGTCTTTTGGCTCCGTTCGACACGAGCTACACGTTCTCCTTGCCCTGCACCTTGCTCGCGAGGTCGGCGATGAGCTGCTTGTAGACCAGCGGGTCCATGTTCTTGCCGAGCTGATAGAGGACGAACCAGTCGCCGATCTGGCACTTGTCCGAGATGATCTTGACCTGCTCCTGCGGCGAGAGGCGCGAGCGTGCGCGCAGCAGCACGTAGCGCAGCTTCGGGCTGAGGATCACCGCCAGGCGATACGCCAGGCTGAGGGCGCTCAGGATCGCCAGAATGATGAACCAGAACCAGAGGAAGACGTAGATCTTCTCGTTGACGATGTTGAGCGGCAGCACGCAGAGCCCGTCGAACTTCTGCACCGAGCCAGACGGACCGTATTTGTGGAATGTGCACTTGGTGACTTTCGGGAACACCTTGGACATCGGGTCGATGCGCTCCTCGGGCTCCATCTCGGTGAACCGGACCACGTCGGAGCCGTAGGTGGTGAACTCGCCGTCTAAGAAGAAATCCATGAAGTAGATCTGGCCGAACACGTTGATGAAGTTGAGCACCTCGCAGAGGAAGAAACGGTAGGCGTAGAAGTTCTGCATGTGCAGGTTCGACGTGATGTAGTCGACCAGCAGCTTCCGCCGGTCGCTCTTGCAGTCCTCGCTGACCACCGGGCAGTTGAGGTCGAGCACCAGCATCTTGATGCGGCCGCCCTCCCAGTTCTTCCAGAGGTAACGCGGTATGTAGAAGAGGATCGCTTGGAAGAAGAGCGTGAAGCAGACCCACTGATAGTACTTGTGGTACTTCACCTCGTCTTTGCCTTCTATGTGCCCCGACACCCCCGGCTGCACCATGTCCTTGCCGACCAGGCCGCTTCGATCCGGGATCGTGAAGGTCGAGTAGATCCAGCAGTAGGTGTCCATCACGTGCAGCGGTATTTCATCGACGATGCAGTCGATCGGGTCGCCGATGTACTGCCGTGAGGTCACCAGCAAGGAGAACGCCACCAGCGTGATCACGGTGGCCTTGTAGTGCAGCCGGAACACATTGTTGTCGATGCACACCGAGTCGAGCTTCAGCAGCCCCTTCACGGAGCCGAACACGTCAAACATGGCTGTCGCGCGTTTTTAGCTTCTTCCTTTCTTCACCAAAACAACAAAACTCCCCTCGACTGTCCACGCGTACGTTCGTTCGTTCGATCGTTCGTTTACCGGTGGCCGATCGCGAAACCGTCCGAGTACTCTCCTACGATCACCGTCGTCGCGCGCTCGGCAGCTTCCGCGCGCGTTCTCACGCCAACCCCTCGGTGACGGAGGCGGCAACGACGACGACGACGACGGCGACAACAAACAGGGATACGCTACGGTCGCCGATCGGCGGCGACACGGTTAACTCACTCAGTCCGTTCGTTCGTTCTCTCTCTTTCTCGTTCGTCCGGTTCTCTCGTGTGCGTGTATACACGTGCGTTGCGAGAGCCCGTGTATTCTGGCCGCACCGGCCGACGAGACGACGTATACGTTGTCGCGCGCACCACTGGAGTAGCACACTATATCGTATCCGCGTTCGCGTCGCTACACGTCGCGTTACTCGGCGTTACGAGCGTCACCGAGCGACTCTGTCGTAATGGCTGCGCTCGAGACGCGACACAAGCACGCGAGGACACGGCGTTCCACGAGCTGCTCCCTTTTCCTTGCTTCTCTCTCGTTCCTCTTTCTCTCTGTTTCTCGCCCTCTTCTTGAGCCTCCCTCTCTCCTTCTCTCTCTCTCTCTGTCTGTCACTCACTATATATCGTTCTCTCCGTCTCGCTCGCGCGCTATACTCTATCTACGCTCTTCTGTCTCTCTCTCGTGGCACACAGGCCGGTCGGGGACCGAGAACTGTTCGTTACTTCTGCCGCGCAGCAGGGAGGCTTCGACCCCCACCTACGATACCGACTCTCTACTCTCCTGCGCGCACCCTTGCAACGTCGCCGTGTCCTCCTCTCTCTCTTGCGCACCAGCTAGTTCCGTCTGCGCGCCGCACTTTATCCCGTCGACGAGATCGTGCCGGCTCGGCCGCTCTCGGCAGGCCTCGGCGAGCCTCGGGCGCAGTCGTTCGCGCGCGCCGCGACACGACTCCTCGCATGGTTGTTACCATGGCGACTGGGACTACCGATGCCGCGTTCTTGGGAGCGTGGGACTCCGCAGACGAAAGGAGCGGATCCTTTTCGCGAACCACGGCCGATCACGGCGTTAATCATGATTAACCTCATCCTTCTCTCCTATGACGGACAGGTCCGTGTAACTTGGAATGCAAAAAAGGTGAGTCGCCCGCAGGTACTTCCCAGATAGCACGAAGTGTCGAAAGTGCGTCTCAGACCGGTATTCACGGTCACATCGTATATTTCAGTCTGTTTCACACTTACAGCGCTGCAAGCGTCATTCCATCTTCCTTGTTCATTATATGAGAAAGAAAGATAGAATGGCTCTTACAGTGCTGTAAGTGTGAATCGGACCGCAGCCTAAAGCGGGATCTGCAATGAGAGTAAGACGCGAGATTTAAGAAATGGACCAATCACCGTCCAATTATAGGAGAAAGGTCAATTACGACTGGTCAGTTTCTTAAATCTTACATCTTAAATTCTCATTGTAGACCCCGCTTAAGATCGTCTTAAGTTCATCTTCGGATGCTTCGTAGTCAATGAAACGGACCGTACAGCATCTGAAGGTGAACTTAAGACTTATCTTAGAGATAAGATCTGACTATGCCTGCGGTCCGATTGATGTTTATAGCGCTGCAAGCGTCATTCTATCTTTATTGTTCATTACATGCCAAAGGAAGATAGAATGACACTTGCAGTGCTACAAACATGAATCGGATTTATGAGTACTGCTCTTAGAGACGTTTCAAAGGCGTCTGAAACAAGTGGGATATCTTCTAGACGTCTCTAAAGCTGGTAATACACTGAGCGAACCGAATGCGAACTTTCGTTGTTATAATTTGAAAAAATATACATGCGATAAAGGATCCGAAAAGAACGTTTCGAGCAGATTTCTTCGTAAAGTGGTTTATCGAAGAAAGTTTTTGCGCGTTTAAACGCGAATGTACATTCACGTTACACATTCGCTGTTCGTTATTCATTCGCTCAGTGTATATCTACTTTATGATGTTCTTTGGATATTTGTGCCGCGTTCTTTCCTTACCTGTGCAATTCGGAAGTTGCATCGATATGTATCAATTAACTCATTTTTTTCATTATATTTATGTTACACTGCATTGAAATCACACGGAGGAAAATATTATTCCACTGTTAAGAAAAGCGATTACTCAGTTTAATTTTTTTCTTTTAAATAGTAAATGACCGCATCAACTTCGTCATCTTGTGTTGCATTGCGCGCAAGGAAAATGACACGTTGCTTTTGCGTTTCCTTCTCTCGGTCAGTGACACAGGATCGTCGCGTCCTGTCTGCGATCTGACATAACGTAGCCGCGACGTGAAAACGGGCGAAAAACAGCGCGCTAACTTGACACGCGCTCTTTTTCCGCGCGCGTAACGTAGCGTGACAAAACGTGAGTGCGCGCTCGATGATAATATCTTCACCAAAACGTAGCTTGCAACAAGTCCTCTCTCACGCCGTTTGACATTTACCCCGAAACAGGAGGAGGACGCACGGCGAACTTGCGAAGCGGCAGGACCGTAGCTACTGTGCGGCAGAAATTGACGAAGCGGGCAAGCTGGCGAAATTCCAGCTCGTCTCCCGTTTCTCCGATCTATATTTCCGCACGAATCGTAGTGTACAGTCGGCGACATATATATGTTGTAGCATTCCCGAGATGAAGATTCACACAATTTTCAACCTTATACGTGACACGTAAAATTAAAAATCGCAGAAGTAACGCTACACGAGAATAAGTATTAGCTGTCCATGTAATACGACGGAAATTTAGTCATCAGACTTCGTTTTTTAGCCGTGGAAGCTAAAAATCAAGTACAGGGATAAAAAGAATTAGCTAAATTAACTAAATTTCAGTTGTATTATATGGACAGCCAATTTTTACCCGTGAGAGCTAGTTTTTTTATTCCCGTTCTATCATTTTATTTATTATTTTTTTAAATTATTTTTCTCCATACATAAATTTTCTATCTGTAGGGAATGATACAGCATACATGATACTGACTTTACAATTAACTTTACTTTTACAATTAAAACCAGAGATACGTGCAGCTTTTGACATGCGATGACGTATCGAGAATTTGCTAAAACGCCAAATAACGGCCGATTTCAGTCAGGTGCATTTCGCAGACGTTCCTTTGTCGAATTTCTACCGGAATTGAAAAAAAGACCGGAAGATTTCGATCGTCGTCGCACAAACAGCTGTTATGTCAATGCCATTCGTTCTACGTATCGTGAGAGATACTGTCAATGATATCTGTGTCATAGGGCGCGCGTTCTAAATATAGAACCATAGTAATGAATCCTGCGCTTCTCCTGCTGATTAACCGTTCTCGCGAAATCTATATATATACATATATATAGAGAGAGAGAGAGAGAGAGAAGGGGAAACAGAGAGAGAACGAATTACGGTTTAAGTCATTGGAGATCCACGGGTGCGGGTAGCTTTCGAAAGACACTGTTGTTGTTGTATCGTCATTTTCGAACAACGTCAGCAACGTGATAACGCTATCACGGTCGATCATATTTCTGACTCTCCGTCGACAAAACACGGTATACGCTTATTGCGCAGCCAGCTGTTTCGATCGTCTCATGGAACGGCACAGCGTGCCGGGTCGTCTCGTTATCTTCTGTCCAGGCAGCAGCGGGACTATACCTGACTTCTTCTCGGAGGAAGAGAGAGGTTTCGGATGAATCAGACAATCGCCGCTTGGAAAAGGATCTTTAACCCTACCGACACAAAGGAACGTCTACGACGATGCAGCGACCGAAACCGGTTGCTTTTCGGTCCCGCGCGAATTTCCGAAGCTTCGAGAGAACATGTGAAAAAGCATGAAGTTGCATTGCGCCGAGTGGAAAAAACCACACGTTTCCCATAATTTGTCTTTAATTATCACAGTTCCTGCAATATTATCTAATCCCCCGACCGTCCACGATAATTCGTTAATGATCACCGTTATCCATTGATTCCGGATCGCTTTATCGCTTTATTAATTATACGAATTACACAGAGAAAAATAACTGGTGTTTGTATCACAATCAAAGAATTATAATCAGGAAAACTAGTTTTTAATTATTTCTAAATATTTCTATAATGTCAGTGATAACCTTACATACATGTTGCTGTTACTATTTTTGTAATCAAAATTATAAAAAAGGTATAATTCAGACCGAAAATAACTATAATTTTAGAACAGGAGGTATCTAGTCATTTGATTATATTTTTAGCATAATCATGAAAATGGTATTCGCAGAATTTCAATAATTAAATGCAACACTAATAATGCATGCACTATTATATATGTATATATACCTTCCATTGTATTTGTTATATTTAATGTGATTGATTCGCCGATTCATTTCAAAACTACAACAGTCGTGATACAAAAATATGTAAATAAACGATGCGCCCGCGCCAAAATACTCTAACCGGAAATGAAAGGTATTATTGGAGTTTTATGTGAGTTTATTAAAAAACGCGATAAAGCATTCGATGATAGAGAATGATAGGAGATAACTCAGGTGTCCTTACGCAGTCTAATACTACGTTGAGATAATCTTTGATTTTTGTCTCGGGGATTTTTATCTGTTCGATTACTGATACCGCAGACAAGGCTATGATAATCGTGAAAATCTCAGATAAAGTAAATCACATTCTGCGTCGAATGATCCAAATAATTATGTCTCACATAGTGTATAGGATCTTACGAAAGAGATAAACGAACACCATCTTATTATGATTATTATCACGTTAAGAGATTATATGATCTTATTATATTACGAGATTTGGCAGTTCGCTCAATTTACATTGCGCACAGCCTTACTCGCTACGTGCGATTTCGCACGTAATTGCGGCTCGGATATGACACTCATGGGGTATCCGCTTACGTTTTTTCGCAGAATAAAATGATTAAGAGCATTAGAATGTGTACTAAATTAGGTTCTGTCGTAAGATATTTTACATGTAGATTTTATATAATTGTGTAAAACATATTTGATTTTTTATGTAAATTCAGGAAGAAAGATTTTATATAATTGTGTAAAACGTATTTGATTTTTTATATAGATTCAGGAAGAAAGATCATCGTTTACTTTAGTAACGAACGCTTTAAGTGGAGTTAAAAACTTTGAGTTAAGAGTTTCAAATTCGCTTCTTAAGAGCCAGAAATTTGGTTCCCTTCAACCAAAACGTTTAGTTGTGTCACGTTAATTCAACAAATCTTTTTTCTTCATGCGTGACGTTGGTAACGAACGTATTGACGTAGATTTAAAGGGAAGAAAGAAAGGGAGAGAGAAAGAGAGTGCGGAAGTTACATATGAGTCAATCTTATCATAAAGTAGTTATTATCAACGTTATTATGGCCGCAAGTAATTGACGTTAATTTAGATACTTTTTCTTCGTTTAAAAAGCTAATACTTCGTGGAAATTGCCATTGACCGTTGCTTGTTGGTCAGTCTTAGCTTACATACATAGAAGGATACATCATTGGAAAAGGTCGAATCATGATTAAAGCATTTCATTGTGAAGAGTACATTTGCGATTTTCCGACGAAGTGTGTCTCAGATAGACCAAGGTTGCTAGATTTTGTTATAATTGACAGAATGACGACAATTGACTTGTATTCAGAAATTAAAAAATGTTGCGTGCATACTATATTTGTATGTCTTACAGAAAGTAGTTAGCCAAGGACGGTCCTGTGGCGCAACGGATAACGCGTCTGACTACGGATCAGAAGATTCCAGGTTCGAATCCTGGCAGGATCGAATGTCTGCTTTTTTTTCTTTTACTCTTTCCGCAATTCACATTTTTTTTAACATAGTGAAAGAATTATTAATCACTTTAATAGAAATTAATAATTTTAAAATTTCAACAAGATTTTGATTATCAAGTAAGTAAAATGAAACATGTTATACCAAATGTAACTAACGTTTTCGAAGAAATGATTCACGAATATTTTGTATGAGTTATTTATTGTTCAAAGAATTCTAGAACTGGAACGAAATTTTATAGAGAATTTATGCATATATATATATATATATAATTTTTTTTTCATTTTTGCTCGTGTAACATTAAAACGTTTTCTCTCTCTCTACCTCTTATCTCTTTATTTCCATTTCTAATAACATTTCGACTGTTCGAGCATTCCTCATGTATCTTACTTTATATACATTCACGTTATTTCCTTCTATTTCGCAACTCTTTTGTTCACATGAGGGAACTACAGGTTAAATCAACGTTTATTCACGTTTCTCACGTATTCACCATATCGGCATGCGCACCATTAGTTGTCCCGTTATTCGATAGATCCAAAAGCCAATTGGTAGCTCATAAAAAGAATAACATATTTATAGTTAATATCTTTTACATATAATGTAGTCATTATATATAATGTAGTTATATATAATATAGTTAGTTTCCATTCGCCACCTATAATTATCTTTAATATGAAATTCAAGACAAATTTTACAACTGCTTGAAATCTGGAGATTTCCAAATCTTTTATGTTTTACTTATATTTTAACATCTTCCATTCGTTTGATATATATATATATTTCAGATTTTTTCAAAAATTTCTCTTTCGAATATCTTTTTAACGTAAGATCTTTCATTTGGAATACAATTTTGACTCAAGCGGAAGTACGTTGCTGTCCATCAAACAATCTTCGTGAATTCATCATTCTTCCTTGATTTATTTATTTATACGATTCTTCTAACTGTTATCTTTCGTCATACATTCACATATAGATCGGGTTAAAAAGGATCCTGCCTGCTTTTGTTTTATATATGTAACGTAGTGTCACGGCCGCGCGCATACTTCAGCCGCTATCGTGGACGCAGTGCATGTAAAAGGATACCCATTCAACGTCGCGCTCAGCACTAATTGCAACGAGCACACTCTGGTGGGTCAAATAAATTAACCCATCGCCGTTGATTCCTCGCTGCACGCGAGGGCCTGATAGTAAGGCGCGTGTAAGCCGAGAAGGGCCATCAAGGCGAACCGCAAGAATCTGCCGGCTATTTCAATGTGTAATACGCCTTCATGTCCTTCACGTTAACGAAGGAAAGCCCTTTTGGTACGTAATCAACGTCCGTTTCTTGATTGAGAAGTAGGAAACGATAGAGAACCAAAGAAACCGTGTTCTATGCTGGATAATGTTAGGAGGCAGTTAACCTTCTCGACAATATCTATGCAAACCTGAAGAATCTTCTCGACGTTTTACACTCCCGACGGGCGCGCGCACTCGTCGAAATAAATATTTCGTCTTATCGATAACTCGTTGTCATTTTCGAAATTATGTGAACCGAGAGGAAAAATATCTGAAGGATCGTATTTATTCGATTGATATCAGTAACATATGTTTATATCTCTAAGCTCTCTTATTTAAATATGTAGGATGAACGATTGCTTTTGCATGAAAATGTATATTTTCTTATTTGAAAAGAACATTTTTTTTCAATGTAAAAATATATACATATATATTGTTACGAATAAATATGTCATTAGTATTTGTGGATAAGTTATTTTTCATTGTTAAGATATTTTTCCTGGTTGCGGCTACTCGACTCGGAGGCAAATTCGTGCTTTTCAAGTGTGACACTTGTATTTGGTATTTTCCAGTTTCGCTTTCATTTTCCAAAAGTACATATTTTTCGAGGGAAGCTGTAGAAGCTCCAGTCCGCGACATCTGTGGTGTTAATCTAATCAGAATTTACGATATAACTGCCACGACCGTCGTCCCCTCTCAAAATTCGAGGTCGGTGATCTTGTCGGTATTCCCGACGAACCGAAGAAGAACCGCCGAGAGTTACCTTCGTCCTGAGAATAAAGTCGTCGCCGTAGTGGCGAAGCCGGACGACGATTAGGATATTCTGGTTGATTACGTTATTGTTGCTTGAGATTTATACCGGAGTTTGGTTGTTGTTATACGTCTGTTTATCTCTTGTTTTTATTTTCCGCTTGTCTCGGCATACACATATTATAGATGTTGTATAAGATATTATTTTTAATCTCGTGTAATTTTCGAAACGCGTGTCGTCACAAACACAATATATATATTTAATCTTCACAAAATTTTAATTCATGACCGAAGATATATATATATACACAAATAATGGAAGAAAGATTGCAACTTCTTTTCAATAAGTTTTGCAACGCGTCTTTATGAAACAGAAAAATTTGTTTATTTTTACTAATAAACAAGAGTCGTTAATAATTTATAATTAGCATCGGTTCTTACTGGTTATTTATTTATTTATTAGTTAAATATATCTGAGAGGACCTGACATATTTTAATTCATTATAAATTTTCCTATACGGAAGAAAATAAGTCTTAAATCAAGAATGGATATTCTCATATATAAGCAAGAATATCAAAATCTTCTCCCGAAACTTTCAATCTTGATTTAATCGAATTTATATTGACGCAAATATTACTTTAACTCAACTTCTAAGAATATAATTATAATATTCTTGCTTATATATAAAAATATCTATTCTTGATTTAAGACTAATTTTTTTCCCATGTATTAAATTAGACACTAAACGTGTTCCGAGGTGAAAACGAACCGAAAACATCATGACCTTTCCTCCGTCGATTGCGAAAATCCGCCGATCAAATTTCACCGTGGACTCGTCCTTGTTCTTCGCGCCCGTTAACATTACGTATTCTCGCGCCGTCAGCGACGACGATGTCGACGGTGTTGCCCCGACATACGAAACGTACTTTGGAAGAATTTCTTTTGCGACGTTATCGCGACGCTGCCGACAAGACGCTGCATCTGGTTATTCTATCGTCCTCGTGGAATCCTGAAATGTCCTCGAACGGAAGACGGATCGTTTGCAGGCGACAGAAATTCGAGTAGATTTTCGGCGACGCGACGACGGCCCGTCGAGCATTCCTATGAATCAGCTCAAGAATTTTTCACCACCATGGGTTTCTCTTACCTGCGGTCTACGGGTAGGCGTCGACGCGGCACGATTCTCGATACATCAGCTGGTGCGGGTACCTGTAGTATAACTTCTCTCTCTCTCTCTCTCTTTCTACCTGCCTGCCTGCCCCCTTCTCTTTCTCCTTCTTTCTCTCTCGTTCTCTTCTTCCTCCCATCGGCCGAGGGGAGGAACGACGACGTGCGTGAAGGTCGGACGGAGAGAAAGGTATGAGAGAAAGAAAGGAGAGGGCCGGTTTTTCTGGTTTTCCACCTCCGCAACCTCGCGATCTCTCCCCGTGGTCTTCTCTCGTTACCTCCGTACAATGAGACGCGTACGCTTCGTGCGAGACCATCCCGATAAAACGAATAACGCGCTGGTATATATACGTATACGCGCCGAGGAAAATTGTATTAGCATTTTGGTATGCAATAAAATACGTCACTCCCTTATTCGTTACGTTCGCCGCACATTGTATCGCCGCAGCGGTTCTCAATGCGCGACTCGCGCGCCATTGGCGTCTCTCGTCGAGACACGCACGTTGTTGCGCGCGTTGTAAAATCCTTCGGCGATTTGATCGTGAATCTACATGACGTACGTTTTACGGGACTATCGGATCTTCACGAGACGCGTGCATTGTGTGCGGCCTAATCATCCGCTCCATTCGCGTTTTGTTGCATCGTGCGACCTCTCTCTCTCTCTCTTTCTCAATGAGAAAGATTTAATTAAATAGCTGATGTTTCATCTCGGATACACTTCGGATTTAGAGTTTGTGTTCGATTATATTCATATCCTCGTGATGCTAAGTTTCCCGTCTAACCAGCAGTAAAATCGAGGACGAGCGTTGGCGGATAACAAAGCGAGGCTGCGATACATACACATGACGCAGAATGAGATTCGATGCTGCACTCTGTAAATTTCTTGGAGTGTGATCTTCAAATGTGAATGTAGTTCACTCGAAGTGGCGAAAATACCGCCACTCGAATTCGCAAGAGCGTGAATGTTTAACTCATATCGTAGAATGAATTATTCTCATTCGTACGAGTGAACGAGCTTCGGTCGGTTGAGGTGAATTCGTTTTACCGGCAGAATTGTCAGTGGCAATTTTTAACTACGTAGTTCGTCGTCCAACAATGTCGAAAAAATTAATAATTTTACATACGGTAGAGCAAGAGAAAACAAGTAACACTTGACCGACAGTGATGAAAATATAATTTTGATTCCCATTTTGAGCCGGGCTGCAAAAATATTGAGATTTATAAAATCCAAGTACTGTTCTAGAGTAATTAGGATTCAAGGAATTCACAAAACCTAAAATTCGAATTTTCCGACCAGCCATTTTTCCCGGAAAATAGTCGGAATATCCACTTTGAGTGACACCTGGCGTACACCTAGTGAATCATATCATAACGGGAATCGTCATTTTCGACGATTTGAACTTCGGGCAACAATACCTTATCATTGTTTCTTCAATTTTTTATTTGTTACTATTTTTAAATTTGCTGTTCCTATATAGGAACAGAAAATTAAAAAATTCCTATATAGAAATGAAATTGATTAAATACAGTTTTAAATATAAATTACAAAGAGAGAAAAGAATTTTCTTACTCGTTTTAATAACAAACAATATTTTATTTTGCACGTTAACAACTCTTGAGTAATCGTCGATTAACTTAGGCTAATTTTCAACAAGCTTCGATTAAACAAGTCGATGATTCACCGGCAGAATTACCGACAGCAATGTCTAATTAGTTATGTAATCTGTCGTCCAACAATAAATAAGAAAATAATTCTATATATATTGGCAAAATAAAAAGGTTAATACTTAATTGATAGTAATTTTAAATACAAGTTTATAAAAATAGAATGAGAGAATTTTCTCTTACTTGTTCTAATAATAATTTGTACTGCATTTTCTACGTTAACGACTTTTCCGGCTGAGTCAATCGTCAATCAATTGGTTTAATTAAAATTGATTTTAATTTAAATAAAATTTAATGGAAGTCAATCGAAATTACCTTCAATGAGATTTTGACCGGATTCATTCTTCAATTTCGAACGAAAACTTCGAGCGAATTCACTCGATGGTTTATTGTGGAGGAATTTACTGTGCACGAGTGAAAAGTCACTCGACTTCGAGCGACTCAGTTGTTATCCGGCTCTTCGAGTGGAATGTCACCCGAGGAAATTTAGAGAGTACAGCAAAATTTCGGCAAGGTTATGAGAAAATAGTCCTGGGTAAGTCCGATGATATAACTGAGGTTTTCGCGTTCGACGAGGCGCGCGGACGGATGCCCTCGAACATTGAATCACTAGGCACGGCGACTGCTCGTAAAATCACATAACAATTAGTTCCGTTGCGTTAACGAGGTATGTTTGTACGTACTGATCGTGACTCGGCAATTAGTGTAACTGAAATACCATTTTTAACCTACATGTAAGAATAAGGTCAAAAAAATTCAGGGTGTCTACTCAAATTCGAAAAAAGTCGACAGCTAGCAGAAATATAACAGGTTTTGCTGGCAATCTGTCGACGAAATTTATAACAGATATTGTGCAAAATCTGCCTCTAGATTTTACTGTCTGGCTGGCTTTATATTGGACAACATTCGTTCAACGTATCACCAATGAATGCCAAAATAACTAATATTAGACCAATATATGGTCAATGAATTGTATTTACACCGAATATTTACTTGCGTATATAAATGTCGAATATATATACAGGCATTAACCCCTTAACCTACGATTTAGATTCGAAAATTTCGGGCCTTGCATCTACCACAATTATTACATCCCTTACCAAATATTCTACAAATCCCGATCATCTACTACGGGCTATGCCCGTAATATTTACGTTTGGGCCGATCATCTATTACTTGCTATGCCCGTAATATTCACGTTTGGCCCGATCATCTACTACGGGCTATGCCGTGGAAGGAAATTGTAGGTTAAGGGGTTAAAACAATTAAAAATCTTATAAAATAAAATTGATCAAAAATGTCAATAGAACTGCAAATAAGATAAATCAAAAAATTATCGTTATTGAGACTGAAAGACACATGACGAGATAACGCTAGCTTTTTCCACAGCGATATGTAATTTTCGATATACATTAATGCATATATAAGAAATTTCTTATCGATTCATTGTAAGCGCATTTATTTTTTACTCGCTTTAAAGAATATCATGTAAATGATGCATAACTAACATATTATCAGTCTCGATAGAACTGCTATCGATGTGTTATTATGCAACGTTAAGACTTCTGGGTCACTGCAATTGCCCTTGTTTGATAATTATCGAAAACGATAATTCTTCGCACAAACACTTGCGAATTTAGGAATAATAATAAATATTCAGGAATAATATATATATAATATATTTATAAAGGTAAACGCCACATCGAGAATATCCTTATCATGAATCTCTTATCATGAATCAATAAGAAATTACATATGTATACATAAATTTGTATTACTTATCGAAGCAACGTTTATATACGTGTCGTTCAATTTAGGCTTCTTCGTTGGTCTCAAACGACAGCGGAACTATTAACAGAACGCTATGCTGTTGCAAAAAAAGAACTACACGATTAGATAGCTTGTGTACACATATTAACCAATAGCACCGCCTTCTTTTCGAATTGGCGTATGTGAGAAGCGTATGTGAGAGGCTGTGACGTTTTCACACGCGACTATAGAAAGTGCATGCAACGCATTCCCAACGCACACTCAAACCTCGAGAACAGTTGTTAACGAGCCTCGTAACGAGCGACACGACGCAACCATCTTTCGCAGACGGCGATACGCTTCTTAAGGGAGACTCGCAGAAGAAGACCGAAAGCCGAAAATGGGAACGATCTCTCGCGTAAGTATAAATAATAATTCTCCTCTCAAACTCTTGACATTTCTCCGAATGAAATCCCATTCAAAACGTGAGTTTGAAGATTCAGTCAAAGCGACGGTAAGAAATACCGCCGTCCGGAATCGCAAGAGTGAAATGGCTGATTCGAATCGCAAGATGGATTCTTAACGAGCGAACGTTTCATCGAATAGAAAGAACGAATTCGTTCCAGCGAGAGTAAAAATTCGCTCCGAGATTTAAAATGAAGATATTCACTCGATTTAGAATGGAGAATTCTCACTCAATTTCGATGAATGAGAAGTGTCACTCGAATTCAAGTGAGTGTTTCAGTTGATCAGAGTGAATTCATTTCAATCAGATTCGTTCGGTGATTTCGAGTGAAGAAATCAGCTGCGTTCAGTGGAAAAAACAATTTAATCAGCACTTTGCACTTTACCGCCGGTAGCAGCGCAGCGGAAATATTTGTTGCTCATCAGCTGCTTCTTCTGCTGAACACAATCATTCACTCGACGACGATTCAGCAGGGAGAATCTCTCGCTTACTCAATTCGTACGAATGAGTAGTCGCTTGAATTCGAGTGACTATTCAGCTGTCACTTTGTTTCTCGGGTGGAATCTCACTCGAGGAAGTTTCAAGGGGAGAGAATAATTCATTAATTATCGCACTTCTTGCTGTGCGATGTCAGAATGATAGAAAAATGCGATAACGCTGCTGGTTATTCGTTTGATGCAGGAGGAAAAAGAGCGACTGTATAGCCCGAGCGAGTGGAGCAAGCGGTATAAAGCTGAGGAGCTGGTAGAGCGATTCTGGAAATTCTGCAAGGAAGGTGACAAGTGTTTTCTTTTTCCGCGAGAACTTACGAAAAAGACCCCGCGTAAATTTTCTCGCGGGTTTTCGAAGCAATCGTCGCGACGAGTCTCACTTAAGAAAAAAGAAAGGAAATTTTCTCGCAGTCTGCGAGATATTGAGTTTCATAAGATTTGCACGATCGATTTGACGGAAGAATGCGCCCGGTGTGATTCAATCGCTGAATGTCATCGTCCCCCTTTGCTGTTACAGTTACGGAAAAGGCTAGGAAAACCACCAAGTGCGAACTTAATGTGCCATATGGCGCGACGGAACGTACGAAGTACGACGTTTACGGCACCGATTTGCCTAAAGGTATGCATGAGAATCTCAGTTAACGGGAGAATGATGTTAATTTTGCAAGAAGAAAAAGAATGAAAAAGAAAAAAAGGAGAAGACAGACAAGGAACGAGAAATGCACGCGCAAGATTCACTCAGGGCATCGGTCGTACAATTTACTCGCATCGTGGGGGAAAAATCGAATTGTTAACTCTTTGCACTCGAAGTTTTTTTTTCATTCATATTACCAGCAACTCGAAGCAATTTCAGTGGAAAGATCATATTCACATATAAGTAAATGATATGCGCATTAAAAGAAAAGTCATTGTTGTATGTTATTGTTTTTTAATTTTGTTAATTTGTTAATAGTTGTTAATAGTTTGTTTTAAGTTTGAAGACAAATTTTAAATGGCTCCGCTCCGGAGCCCTCGAGTGCAAAGGGTTAATAAACAAGACTCCGCATCCGCTCGCAAGATCGGAACGATCGCTTTCATTCGCGAGATCCAGGATCTGCGTGTGTTCGATTTACAACTTCTCTCTTTCGAGAATTATCCGTTTACAACTTGCAAATTTATGCACATCCAAAGGTCTTCATTCCGAAGACAATAGAATGCGCAAAAAGTGCGTACGCGATAAAAATTTGCATATGCACCGTTATGCAAAACTAGCAATAATTTAGACAAATTTATGTAAATTTATACACATTTAGACAAATTTATGTAAATTTATACTTTGTGCGGGAGAGATAAACTATTGTTACAGATAACGCTGATATATACATTCGATTGTTATCATTTATTTTTTCCAATGAGCTATTGAATCGCGTTTAGACCTCCCGACATTATTCTTGTTGATTTAAGGCGCGCTGCGTATTCTCCGTATTGAAACCTTATCGTGTATTTCAGACGCGCCGATACTCGTCTTCGTCCATGGTGGATACTGGCAGGAATTCAGCAAAGACCTCGCCGGATTCGTGGTGCCACTGTTCGTTAAAAACAGGATTAAAGTGATAACAGTTGGATACGACTTGTGTCCGGACGGTGAGGGGGCGAGAAAGCGTTATATGTTACCGCCACATTTCTCGAAGTACTCCGCGAGTACTCGACTAACTGCGAATTAAAGAAAATAGTAAATTAAAAAACAATCTTTCAGAGCGATGTAGTTTTTCCTCTTCTTTTGTTTCAGTCAAAATAGGGGATATCGTGGCGGAGATCAAGTCGGCGGTCGCGCAAATACTGAAATATGCAGCTGATTCCGGTTGCAAGTACGTAAGCTCGACAGAAGGCTATGCCGGTTGTACAATACGAAGCATTCATTATCCTTCCATACGCTCGCTAACGCGCTTGAATTTCAAGTCTTTCACCGTAGTTCACGTCACGTTTTTAGCAGTCATTAATATGTAATACACAGCACATTTGCGTTTATACATATTACGCGGACAAAATGCACCGAATAGGCAAGTCGAATACTTAATGTACAAAGATATGACGTGTGAGTAGCGAACGTGTTAAGGTACCAAGACAGTACGTCTAACGATACGAATCGCACACGTAGGTCCGTCTGTGTCAGCGGACACAGCGCCGGGGCGCACTTGGTAGCATGCCTTTTGCACGACGACGACTGGATCCAACGCATGACGCAACAAGGGTACTTCCCGCTGCTGAAGAGGCTCGTCCTGATATCCGGACTTTACGACATAAAACCTCTCGTCGGTGTCAGCCATGCGGCCGCCCTCGATCTTACCGAGTAAGCACTGGTCCTCCGTACTTTGAAAATGAGCTTTACTTTCCACTCAGCGATACTAGTCGACACAAGCATCGTCCTATCTTCGTTTCTCACTGGAACACGGAAGCGAGACACGATGATACTTGTTGCGTCGGCCTGTGTTACTAAACGGAAAACATCCAATTTGTCAATTAGATGCAGGCATACATATACACTTTCTTTTTCTCTCTTTGTTTTCACGCATCGTGCTTCAGCGAGGTGGTCGAGAAGTTAAGCATGTGCTGCTTCGATGAGCCGAAGGAGCGCCGCATTCGCGGCTTGAAAGTTATCGTGACCGTGGGGGATTGTGATTCACCGGCATTCATGGATCAATCGCGCCAATACGCTCAGGTAAGGACAGCCAGATATCGAACGTCGACATGTTATCGACGGTCCAAAAAAAAAGTAATAATAATAACGAAAATCGTCGCATATCGTTACTTCAGAAAATCATCTCACTAGTGGACAACGTGGAGTATCTCCTGCTTCCGGATATCGATCACTTCGATATCGTGGAGAATCTCCTGGATCCCAACTACGCTCTGGCCAAGTTGTTACTGAACTGTTCGCAGCCGGACGCTCGTTCGTCGAATGCGACGAAGTGAATACGAGGGAAACCGTTCGTCGCTCCTGCGTCGCGCCAACGTCTCTTTTAGACAATACGCATGTGCTTGTATTCTTCTTTTTGAAAAAAGTTTATTATAAGGATTGTGTTACATATATACATATATATATTTATTATACGTACGTACATACATACATATAGAAATATATATATATGTATATACACGCGTACATAGATCTTGAAGAGAAAAGTATCACTTAACATCATGATTAATCAGCTAGGTTTTGTGGCGGCGTAACAATGATCTAGAAAGATAACACGCGATGTCTCGTATGTATGTCATTTGGGTATTATCAACGGTAACGCGCGCACTTGCTGCTGCTTCGGGATCACCTTCCGGTCGGGCTGCTTCATGACAATCGTCTTGGGGAGGATCCTTATGATATCGTTGCGCTTCACGGTCTCGGGCCGCTTAGCGGGCCCCTCGCTCGTCGTCGTGGTGACGCTTGCGTTCTGCAGCTGACCCTGTCGAACAGTACTGGCAGTTTGTGTAGACGGTACTCGGATTAGCTTGGACGGCTGAACCTCGCGCACGGGCGCGATAATCTCGCCGGTTCGCATGTCTACCTTCAGGTAATTGTTCGTGATGTTCTGCACGCTGATGATGTTGCTGCCCGTCGGCAGTATCAATGTCTGATGCTTGCTTCTTAGAGGAACGATCTTGTTACCGAGCTGTATCGTGAATTTAGTAGCACCAGCTGACGCCGGCGCTGGCTCGCTGGACTCGTCCGTTAGATCGATAACGTCCTTATTTTGGCTGCTTGTCTTTGGTGTGTTTTCTTGACCGGAACCTGACTTGCTCGTTTTACCTTGTCGGCCATCGTCCCAGGTTGTGGGGGGTTTCGCGAATGAGCGCACCCGCAGTAAAGGCTGCCTCTGCGCATCGTCCGCAAGCTTGTCGCCTGACACCTCCGTATTCAACACCTCGGTTACTGTTTCCTCCGTCGCTTCCGTCACCTCTTCTTCTACGACTGCCGTTGTTACTTTTACCTTCGCGATGTCTCCCGTTATTATCTCCGGCGCGCTCTTCCTTAGCACCTTCGTACCGTCCTTGGATATCACCTCCGCCGCGGAATCTGTTATCACTTTAGACACATCCTCTATCATCATTTCGGCTACGTGCTCTACAACATACACGCAAAATAGAAGTATATACGATCTTAATTTGGGCCAGACTTCTACCATTGATCCTTCTATCTTTGGGAAAATTTAAGCGTTCACGAACCTTCAGTTTCACCAGTGGTATCGGCGCAATTTGTCGTGGAAGTCGGTAACGAGTCCTCCGGCGTTTTCGCAACCGTTCCGATAGCGTTCCGTGATACTACAATTGCTCTGCTCACCTTCTCTTCTATGATAACAGTCTTACTCTGACTTTTATTAGATACGTCACTCTCTCTTGCTGAAGTCTTCGTTTCTGCTCTCTTGATGCATCTTTCTTGCGGGACACTCGTCTCGATTTTACCCGGGGCAATTCTGGACGTATCTCGACTCACGTTCGCAGGACTCTTGCTTCTCTCTGCGGGCAACACGTCGTTCGGTATTATTTCGTCTATGTTTTCGTCACTAGTGTCAACTTCAGTACTTAAGGTATATATCGATTGAGTATCGTTGTCTTTGTATTCATCCTTATCATCGTCATCCTTATCGTAGTCATCCATATCACTCTCGTCTTCCGTAGTTGTTCCGCTATCGGCAGCTTGATCCTTGAGTTCTTCTTGTTTCTTCGTATACTGTTCGAATACCGCGGCTAGTCTTTTGTCACCCTCGATACGATTGTGAGCTAGTTTTTGCGCTAATACTTTATCTTTTATAGCTGGGTCTTCTTCCTGGTTCTCAAGATATAACGAAAAAGTGTCCCAATAATCATTTCGTCTTGCGCGTTGTAGGAGTTCTCCTATTTCGACAAAAGCCTTTTTCGCTGCAATACATACAAATGTAAAATATAATTTCATATGTAAATGACACGAGATTTGTGAAAAAAAAAAATATATATATATATATATATATGTACCTTACATCATAGCTTAATATAATAATCATCATCAAAATTGTTAAAATAAATTCGAAATTGTGATTACAAATGTCTTACCTAAGCTTTTCTGTTTCTTTTTATTTAAACTCAAGTTTCTCCTATCATTACACCTACTAACACATTCTAATATGTCCCTGTAATCGGGGAATATCAAATTGTTTGTAAATGATCCCAGTTTCTTCCCATTCTTCAGCTGATTTCGTTTAGAAATCTTCGAGTTAATAAAATTTGTTATTGCATGGTCCACAGCAACAATTTGAGTTGTACTTATATTTTTCGGGCGTAAATATGAACGTCCGGCATCAACATCGCATCCGGTTAATTCGCAATATTTGGAATACAATTCCACCATTTTCTGTTTATACCTTTCCATTTTTATATAATTGCTATCGGCTTCATCGTCAAAGTCAACTTCCGCCTCTTCAAATTTCTTTATTTTTATCTCACATTTCTTCATGGCCGTCCTTATAATTTGAATCTTCTTCCTTGTTTCACTTTTCATATACGTATCATCATCCTCATTATCCTCTGATTCCGCTGTATTATTGACTTTGTTCGCGGCGTAAGAAGTAGAGGGTATTGCATCATAGGCGATACTGTTATTAGTTGGCTTTCTTCTTGACTGTTCTTTAATCATCTTCCTCATCTCAATCAGAACTTCCTCTATGCACACATATAATAATCCCGAATTACTATTTACAATGGCCTCACGCTTGTCATTTAGAAATAAGGCAAAACTTTTTGATCCGGCATAAACCGCGTCTAGTTTCTCATAGTTCCTTTTCAATCTGTCAACTATCTTGACCATATCGCCTTCGTGACTTTTCGACAAGCACAGGCTTATAAATTGAGGAAAGATGTCGTGTGCGACGTATGATATCTTTTTTCGCTCTTTCACAACCAACTTTGGCATTTCAACTGTTACTTCTTGCTTCTTGTTTGATTGTAAGATACAATTAGGCTTAGCAAGGCTGTTGTCGTCTACTTCCGATGTCTTACTTAATTTCCTCCTCTTTTCTGCATTACTGCAAGACAGAGATCTTACCGCTTCACTTATCTGTGATATCTTCCTCTTGAAATGATTTTCCTCCACTTTCTCATCATTGCTGGGTGAAATGTCTGCCTTTGTTTGCAAACTATTCCCATTCTCTGCAGATTTAAGAAGGGATGATTTCTTTTTGTTTTCCTGCAACAGAATACATACATATGTGTGAATCAGTCAACTTTGTGAGTGAAACATCGATGTTCGTATCGATTCTAGGGCAGTCTCATTGCCAAAGAATTTAGTTCGGCCTTTCCTCCAAATTGAACACGATAAAATCGTAGTTGTACGAAAGTACTCGGTAAGTGGAACAATCAACGCGCCATTCGCTCACCTTTTGCGAGTCCGACTCATCGGAAGAGATACAGATGACTTCCATTTCCATTATCTCGCCCGTGTGTACGATAATCCGTTAAATGCTCTCATAAGCGTAACCTAAATGTTACACGCGCGAACAATCCTCTGTCAAACGAAAACACAGCAACGATCATTTACCGTTCTTTCTTACTGGCCGCGCCTCCGACCACATATTGGCGGTTCGCGACTCGCGCAGTAGTGTAGTAATTCGACACCTCGCTCGGAGGAAAGATATTTAACAATTCTACCACGAGCCAATACAGCTCGCAGCTACAAAAATGCAACACAAATGCGGGTACACACCTTCTCTTTTGTAGTAACTTAAAGGGGTTCCAGACGTCCAAATCTCTTTCTCGAGAAAGGAGGGGGACAGAGTTCCGCTACTCGTCTCGTACGCAGTTATATCGCGCTATCTTCGTGAATGATTCGTCGAGATATATCGGCGAGAAATTTGGTGAACCCGTACTTCAGCAACAGATTAGTGCGAGGCCAACGAGGTGATTATCGCAGATTAAACAATACGTAGCGCNTATATATATATATATATATATATATATATATATATATATATATATTGAAATGTTCCTAACTTGTGAGAAAGATTATTGGTCGATCGATAGGGAAATTCGATTCTACAAACCGCGGCCCATATGCAATTAGACTGTTAAGGCTGATATCGTGGAGGATTCATACTAGATCTATTCATGTTGCTTGCACTTTTGACACTTTTACACCTAACGCCCGTTGCTCATTGGCCTCTCTTTAAAAAGAAGAGCTGTCATTGGATATCGCTCATTAGGTGTGTAACGGGCATTAGACGCAAAAGTGTCAAAAATGCAAGCAACGCAAACCTTTTATGTTACTAACTAGGGACCCTAAAAAGTGCAATTTCCTATTGGATATCAGATCGTCGGACAACGGAGGCAAACAGATTACGATTGCATTGCAACTTAACCAATCAGAGCAAGATTCACTAAACTCAAGTTTAGTGAATCTTGCTTTAATTGGCCGAACTTTGCTGCGCGATGAAATTAAGACGCGTATTGCAAAACGTACCTAACGATCTGTGTTACATATATCGAAAACAGAGATTCACTCAAGAGAAATTTAAGTACAACACATTTTTGCGCATTTATTTCATAATTTTATCATTGTTCTTCGGAAGGTGCATATTTTTCCTTTAAATCCTTCTTGTATTTTTTCATCTCGCGAATAACATAACACGTGACAACTGTGGAAATATCTTTGTAGAAATTCAATTATCTCTGTTTTCATCAGATACGTATAAATTTTGTAACGCTTCTATGGGTGCTTCTTGGAGAGAGACGTCATCTTGCTCTTGATCCTGTCGCGTTGCTCTCGCCTCTGCACTTATCTCGGCTTGACACTCCTGCAAAGCTTCCCTCTTAAAGGCAGAAATTTCGTTCTCGATTATCACGCTAACGTCGGCCATGTGGAAGTTTCTGTTCCTCGACAGGGACATCACTTCCTCGTAGGGTGGTGCTAAAGGAAGCTGCACTGGCTCGCGATACTTGTACTCCTCTCCTTTGTGCTGAAAGCATTACCAAGCGACACAAGGATTGAAAAGAGGCGATAAAATATAAAGATAATAGAAATACGAAAGCCGAGGAAACTCACGTCCAGTGGATAACTCGTGTCGGAATCGACCTGATTGAAGTCCCCGCACACGACAAATGGGACTATAATCCTGTTGACTCCCGTGAGCTTGTGGAAGTCGCATGGCTCGTATGTCAGCAGAGGATTCATCATGTGCGGCTCATAACCCTCTGGCGGCGAGTATTTCTTGCACACCATAAAAGCCTCGATACTCGAATTGCGGGAACTGCTAGGTTTCGCGCAATACACGTAAGGGAAGAACAGCCTCAGTTGAGCGAATAAAAACGACATATCTTTGGCACGGAAGATTTTCGCAACAAATGCACCGCCAGGTTTCAGGATGTGTGTGGTTATATTCAAAGCAGCTAGCAGCAACTGCGATTGGATGAATATGTCCATATCGTGTAGACCAGTCACTGTGAGAGTTTACAATAAATTTGTTAATCACATATATATGAGGATAAATATATATTCTATTAAGGGTTCGGAGAAAAAGAATAGCACAGTTTTGTACCATCAGGTGCTCCATCGCATACGACCAGATCTGCTTGGGTGTTATTAAAGTGCGCTATGATCTGTTTTGCTGTATTGGTGTTGGTAATGTCGCCTTGTAGTTGAATAACTCCTTCCAAAGGTGCCATTGCTTGTAGATCAACTGCTATAATTTTGGGAGGAGATATATCTGATTCTCTTTCTAAGGCTTTCTTATAGTTCTCACTATAAAAAAGAAATATACAATATGTAACACAAAATAAGGGAGAATATTATGAACTTAATTTCTCACCATTGGACAAATTTATATTACAATGGAGCTTACTTCAACTTGCGAGCCAAGACCTGACTCCAGCTTCCAGGCGCAGCACATAGATCCACTGCTTTGGATACGCCTTTGGAGAAGCAGCATAAGAATTAAACAAAAAAAAATGACAAGGAAAGAGGAGCAAGTTTATTGATTGCTGTTGTACACACCTTCAAAGATTTGGCATTCCTCATCAATTTGGAGTAATTTAAAAGCACTTCGTGCTCGCCATCCTTCTTCCTTAGCTTTTCTGTAATATATGTCACGTTTGTCTTTTGACGTTTTCCCCATCTCTGTGATGACACTTTCCAGAAATCAAGTTTTTGTTGTGGAAATGTGGTTGCCACGGTATGGCTTTACTTTATCGACCTCTATATGTTGTCTTCTGAACGTAGAGTCTGGAAAGATCCTAGATGATTTTAACAATATAAGAATAAACAAAAATAAAATGACTGTATGTCAATGTGGCTTTTGTAAGTTCCAATTCAAGTGAGAATGATGATGAACATATACAATTTTTCTTGATGAGGAAAATATTGAAGGAAACTAAGAGTAAAGAATTTTACTTGAAATTGTGATTTACGCCTATATAGTAGTGAAGAATATTGTTTAAATTCTTTGATTTCTTAGTCGTAGATCACGTTTCAATAAAACTTTTGCTCCCGGTTTTCTTCGATATTTATTCATCTCGCCGAGAAAAAGTTCTATATCTTCATTACTCTCACTCGAAACGGAACTTAAAAAAGCCATATTGAACACTGTCATTTTATTTTTATTCTTTTTTGTACTGTTATTTGGATTACAAATACTGCCTGTCAGCTGCAAGCTGTCGATTTTTGCTGATTATGATGGCTTTGGAATATTCTCTCTCTCTCTCTCTCTCTTTCTTTTGGTTACGGGAAGCTCGGTGGCATTCCTCCCACACCATTTTCACGCTCCGGAACACCTTTCGGTTTAGTTTAGTGGCTGCCAACATCCAGAAACAAAAACAAGTCGAGCTGGCTCCGTTCGGAATACACCCTCGGAATACGCGGTTTAAAGCCCGTATCAGACTATGGATTGGGGATTGTGATCGAATTGAATTTGGCCAATCAGTGCAAAGTTAACTAAACTCAAGTTTAGTGAATTTGAGTGAATTCTACACTGATTGGTCCAATCTCAATTCAATCTCTATCTTCAACCCATAGTCTGATACGGGCTTTATAGGAGTTTGCACTCTATCTCCAATTCTCTTCATATGGTGTGTGACATATCGCGTTCGAGCCACTGTTGAAGTTCACGCTCTTTCCTTTCCTCGAGGTTCCTGAAGCGGTCCGAGCAATATGGGTATGTTATAACATCAAACTATTTTGCGTTTGTTGAAAAAGATTTCTGATAAAAATCACCATTTTTCGGGAAAGATTTTTCGGTATATTTCGTGCAAATCTATGAATATGTGCGTGAGAGTTGTCTCTTTTTTTCGCTGTAACGTTCGTTACGCGTGCCGCAAAGCTCGCATTTTCTCACCATAGCTATCTCGATTAATAACGATAATAAATCAAGAAAAGTACAGGTTCAAAATTCTTGATAGATGATCAATATGAATAGCTGTAATATATTAAATAGACAAGAGATAATTACGATTTACTATTTAAAGATGGACCACGTGTCGTTTGTGTACTTGTAGGTTATGATTACGATTCGAGACTATTGGTTATCAGAGCGAGAGGATAATCCGAAATATTTTACAAATCTATTCGATCGATTGTGTTATTTTACAGTCATCTTTTTATTCCAATGCATTTTGCAAGAATTTTGAGTGTATTCTCTCATTCCTATGTCATTCATCAAGATGGCTGCAATCGGGTACCTTGCCGTATCTCTAACCAACGCAAATACACTCATGCATAACCTAATTTTCTCTTTTTACATTGTAAGGTAAACCCAGAGGTCTTCGTACGGCGCGTAAACACGTCAATCACAGACGTGAACAACGATGGAATGATAAAGACTATAAGAAAGCACATTTAGGAACCAGATGGAAGGCTAATCCGTTTGGTGGTGCCTCTCACGCCAAAGGCATTGTCCTGGAAAAAGTGTATGCAATGATATGTTCATATTATAGTTCATAGAAATTGAATCTGATTTCACAGTCATATCGATTCACTAATGAATTTCCTTTTGTTCTCCAATGAATAAATTAATAAATTAGTAAATTAATTTAATATCTGAGATAAATTTAAGTTTTTTAATCAAGAGAAATTTATTTTTATTAAATACAACAGTATACCGTTTACCTTTTTGAATTTAAACTTTAATTGTGTTTTACATTTTACATTGACCTCTAAACATGTTCTGCAGTATATCATTTGTTACTCGAATGTCTCTGAGATGATGGTGTGTTGTGGTTCATTTAACTTGCTTTCTGACATGTGAATATTTACTTACGACTGTTGTGTTCTTGAAATTTTATTATGATTTATTGCGATACCACTGAAGAAGATCCAACTGATCAAAACATTTTGTAAATTTGAAATATTATATATTAAATTGTTCCAGCTAATATCTTTTTCACTGCATTTAATTTTTTATCATCACACTACATACCTGTACGTAGGTTCTTGTAGATCTTTTAATAGAAAAGAAACTTCTCTTGATTGTGAATCATTACAGCTGCTGAACTTTTTTAATTCCTTGTCTTAAATTTCGCAAATTGTACTACATACATTTCTGATCAATGTTCTTTTGTTTTGCTCATACAGAGGAGTGGAAGCTAAGCAACCGAATTCAGCAATCCGTAAGTGCGTGAGGGTACAGCTCATTAAGAATGGTAAGAAAATTACTGCATTTGTACCAAGGGACGGCTGCCTCAATAATATCGAAGAGAACGACGAAGTTTTGGTGGCAGGTTTCGGCCGTAAGGGTCATGCCGTCGGTGACATACCCGGAGTACGGTTTAAGGTCGTAAAAGTCGCAAATGTATCATTACTCGCACTTTATAAAGAGAAGAAGGAGAGACCCAGGTCTTAAATAAAAAAAATAATAAATCGTCGATTCCCGATATATTTATATTCCTGTATTATTATTCCTGTATGCATCAAATTTACTTACAACTATTAGTATAAAAACTAATTAGAAACATATATAATAATTTAATTCTTTTCTATTATCAAGGTGTGCATCATTTTGAGCAATTCCTAAGGAAACTTCCTGCGATGCTCATCATAAAAATTCGAAAACTTGCAATTATACTTTTTATATATTACAAATGTCTGAAATATCGTAGGTTACGAGTGACAATTATACCTACATATACACTGGATTGTACAAAATATAAATACAAAATTAATCGACATTGTCGGTCAGATTCTGGTTTTCAAGCTCCTCGTTATAAATAATTATGTCTTCGATTGTCGCGTTTAATGGTGTAATCGTCTTGGGTAATCTTTTTGTCAAATCCATGTTCGATATCTCATCTTTCGCCCGCAGTATCTGCAAATGCGATTATGTTATGAAATATATATGTATATACAGAAAACGACATAGCGAAATTATAAATAAAAATATACGAGATTCGTACCTTCTTTAAAGTGAAAAAATTGGAGCATATTTTCTTAATGTCTGAACTAATAGAGTCAACAACGGTTTGGTCCAAGTTCCTGGATTGAAACGGCCATGATGAAACAGTCTGAAACGCTTCTATGAATTTTTCTTCCTCTTTATTAAACAGTGCATCTTCTTCCTCTCTGCTAACCAATCTATCGTTAACCTAGAATAATATTTACATAAAATACACGTCAATTTATAGAATGTTTACATAGGGGTGTTTATGTAAATGCACATGCAAACAACTGACATAGCATCTTTCAAATATCATTAATATGATACTTTGTTGTACCTCCATATATGTGTCATTGGACATATTAGATTTTGTATCTGCACAGTTACTGTCGGACAATTCCTTCTCACTTTCTTCAAAATATTTACTCGCTTCGGCATAGTTCAGTTTTGACTTAAGGATTGACCGACAAGGTGTCTGGTCAACGCCATCCGTATACATCTGAAAGCATTATGGCTTTATGCATTTTATTAATATACTGACATTAGATAAAGTGCTGCATTTCCTCGATATTTTCATACTTTAACAATATCCATGATTGACTCTTCTTCTTCATTTGCGTTAACAGGAAATTCCATGTGTACTTTCCTCGTGAAATCCAATAATAATCTTAAAGTTGGGAGCTGCTCCTTCATCGAACATTTACCCTGTAAATGTAAAGTAAATGATGCAAAGTAAATTATTGTTAATATATGTTCTTAACCCTCCAGTCGCAATATTTTTCATCGAGGAATGGTCACAATGTATCTCGCAGATATATTACTTTCCATATTATTTTTCTTTGCTGCTTCTTGAAACAATGTTTCTTTTATTAATACTTTGTTAATAGACCAGGCACTAAAATATATAAACAACAGTGAAGAACAAAAAGAACAAATACTGATAAGGACGAAATCGACCTTGAAGCTGTAGCAACAGTGATATGTTGCAGTCTGAACATGTATCTATTGGATATTGTGACTGACAGAGGATTAATGCATGTGATTTCTTTAAATTAAATTAAAAATTGCTCAATTCTTGCAAACTATATATTTTAACGAAACATTATTTCGACATACCAACAATACATCCTTGTTATTGCAGATCCCAATTTGAGTATAGTATTCGAACAACTGATCTGAAAGGATATTTACTTGTCAGAAGAAGAAAGAAAGAATGTTTACTTGTCAGATTGCTTCAGCAAATGCTGTTACTTTCTCACACTTTACACATAAATCCATCGTGAATTAATAAATAAGAAATACAACTTTAAATACAGATATCGAATGAATGCAACAAATCACAATAATCGGGAGGAAGCAGAAATACCTTCCAGAGCAGCATCCTTTAATTTTCTCAGTCGATCGGCGATGAGTGACGACTTCTCCGTCAGAAGCCACGAGAGAAGGCACACGCGATTTTCGCCACTGAGTACCGTCGCTCCTACATCCTTCGATTCTACATTACTGATATGTGGATATCGTAATTGCGACAAAACGTCGTATATACTTGCCATAACATCGTGCACGTTACTCATAGTGGTAAGTTATATATCCGTACTGTAAAAAAAAACCTAAATATTCGATCTGCAGAAATTGTATATGGACTTTAATTGTCTCAATTTAGATATTCATGTTTCGCCATTCCGCAGAAACATTATCAAGTATAAAACGGTACTGTAATCTGTCAAAGAAATTGTTTTGAAGTTTCAAACAGAAGACACGAACGACAAAGTTCGAAGACAATACTCTCAATTGTCCGGATGAGATAAATCAGAAGGTCATATACGCAACGTAAGTGTCGGTCCACAATAGATATTTTAAGCCTTGAGAAATTGACCAATCACAGTCGATTATTCTCTTCACGTTCGACTGTAGCTGGTCAATTTCTTAAAGCTTAAAACACTTGTGTAGATCGGGACTTAACCTCTCCTTTCAAAAGTGTTTATACCGTATTGACCAAAGTGAATATTCGTTTATCATGCAAAAATTAATGCGAGTGTGCAAACGTTTCGTAAATACCGAAGAGAAATTTCGAGATAGATCGCAATGGATTAAACCAATTGGCCATGAAACCGAGGTGACTGTGTACAACCCGATAACGAGGTGCAAGGTACCTTTGATTTTGACAACAAGGAATACCTTGAAATGGTATATGTGCGGTCCTACGGTGTACGACTCGGCGCACATTGGACACGCAACGTAATAAAAAAATGCATTTAATATAATTTTAAAATGTTCAAGAAGACAACTCGAAAGAATATTTCGGATACTACTTGTAATAAATACATACGTTATCCTTCTTTTAACAGTCCGGATAACGAATCACGAATAACAATCTTATGCGTAATTGTTATTATTTCTTTTAGCACATACATAAAGTCAGATATCATCCGTCGAATACTGACGGATCACTTCAACATAGACGTGTTGTTAGTAATGGGCATAACAGACATCGATGACAAAATAATCAAACGTTCCATTGAGAACAAACAGAATTTCAAGACTTTGTCGAGGCATTTTGAGATGGAATTTTTGGAGGACATGAATAAGTTAAATGTTCGTAAGCCGTACATGTGCTGCAGAGTTACGGACTATGTGCCACAAATTATCCATTTTGTTGAGAAACTTATAGCGACTGGTTATGGTTATGTCGCAGAAAATGGTATGTTATTTATCAACGGATGTCTTGGTTCTTGGTAGCCATAGAAGAAAGATGGTTTTTAGTTAATTTTTATCCGTCATGTCTTACAGGATCTGTCTATTTTGATACAAACAAGTACAATAGATACGGTAAACTATCGATTCCCCTTCCTGACACTGGACACCCGTATAAAAAGTCTGCTTTGGACTTTGCTCTGTGGAAAGTGGCGAAAGATAATGAACCCTCCTGGAAGTGTCCATGGGGTCATGGTAGGCCAGGATGGCACGTGGAATGCAGTGTAATTGCAAGGTAATCTTGAAAATTAATTATCTTAGTACTTGAATACCTGCGTAACGCATTGCAGGGTTGTGATTACATTTTTGAAGGCGAATCTTCTTGAGAACAAAGAATAACCAAGTAAATGTGGATATTTAGATTTCTTGGAGGGCATGTATGATCCTTTGTGTATGAAAACACTGATCTATATAGAAGCTTGTGTTTTTATTAGCGCGGTCTTTGGGAATTCTATAGATATGCACAGTGGTGGGATAGACCTGATTTTGCCACATCATGAGAACGAAGAGGCACAATCTTGCTGTTACCACGGTGTCGAGCAGTGGGTGAATTATTGGCTCCACTGCGGCCACCTGCATCTGAAAGGCGATGTGAAGATGTCGAAGAGTCTGGGGAACACAGTAAGCATACGTGATTATCTCGAGAAGTATTCGGCGAATCATCTCAGAATGGTCTGTCTACTTTCCCACTATCGAAATGGTACATATATAAATCTCAGTCTTGATTTAAATCTCTTTGATCAGCGTGTAATCGACCGAATTTTATTGCAGGACTTGAATTCACGGAGAAAATTAATCAGAACGCGGTGATCGTAATGAAGAAGATTGAGAACTTTATAAGTGATTGCAGCACTTATGCCGCGGGCAAATTGCAAACTGGCGAGATTGACGAAAATCTCCTGCTCACTGTAAGTTAGTATATCATTCTTGACTCGAAATACTGTCGCATTTTTTGTGTGACGTTTCTGAAAAATGTTGAATAATTAATTTCCTACTTTTTCTGGAAAAAAAAATTATTCTGGAAGTCTCTGATTTTTTTTAACGAATATGAAATCGTGTGACAAATTCCGTTATATGTGAAGAAAATTTCGAAGTTTGTTGGAAATTTTCATTATTTTAGTACAGGCAAAGGAGAAAATTTGATTAATGCAGAAAAAAGTTCCTGACAAATTCGAAAAGATATTTTAATTTCTCTGAGAAAATCCATTTTTAGAAAAAGTCTAAAACTTAGAAAACAAATTTTCAAAATACACTCGCTCATTTTCTCATTTCACTGATAAACAGTCTGCGACAATAATTCGAACACTGTTTAGACTTGGCAAAATACGAGAGATAAAGTAGATTCAGCCCTGGCAGATGATTTTGACACCGCGCAGGCAATGCATGCAATTTTGGATCTTGTGAAAACAGGGAACAAAATGCTTCATCAGGGTGACGTGAGTTAATCGCATGAAAAATTTATGTTGTCAATAGTGAATATTATATTGAATATCAAGATATACAGATATATTATTAAATACAAAAATATTTAGCAATATTTGAACGCAATAGTACAACAGAGTGTCTGTACAACGTCGCATCTTTTCTGGTTTTATTTTTGAATCTTAGATACCGTCAACTGGTAAAATTAATGGTAACCATGTAAGCATCATTGCCGCAGTTTCGAATTACGTTTCAAGTACTCTTTCGAAATTTGGCTTATCACAATCCACATCAGCGAGCGACCGACGAGTTGAAGACGTCGTTGATCACTTTCTCAAATTCAGAACGGCCGTCAGAACTAGAGCACTCGAGAACCCGAAGAACAACGTTTTACTGAAAGAATGTGACAATGTGCGGGAGGAACTGTCCGCCTGTGGAATTCTAGTGAAGGTGCAAACTTTAGGCACACACATATCCGTCATAACCAATCCAACTTAAATATGTCGATAATCTCTTCTGTATGGTCATTTTATTACAGGATCTCAAAGACGGTTTCACGTGGAGATGGAAGTAGCATATAAAAACAATTGATTAACTCTACATTAAAAAAAAATATATATATATATATATATATATAAACGATTCTCTACTTATTGTAGATATGCAGCATCAAGAAGAGCAGTTGACAGTTTTACCGTATCGACTGTACTTATATAAAAATAAAAAGACTCTACACTACAAGATATGTCTTACGCAGGAAAATTAATTAAATAACATTTTTCTAGCAATTTATAAACTTTCAATACAAGTTAAAACAATCCCTTTTAGTTAGTTGGATCTGTAACAGTTTTGGGTTTCTTCGCGTCGTCTGTACTATTAGCGATTTTTCTCTTCCGACTACTCTTTGCCGACGATGTTTTCTTCAGGCCCTTCATCTTCCTCGTTTGGATGCTGTTGATATTTTGCGTCCCAACATGTATGCGGCCGTACGTAGTGCCAAGTGTATCTGTGCTAATGTTCTTCTTCTTCTTCACCTGCAATCATGATTGTAGTGTTAAACCAAATGTCTGTCTCCTGTACTTCTAACATTGACTTGTAGAAGCATTACTTTGAGTGCTTTAGGCTTCTTGCAGGCTTGCTTGAATAAATCCTCGGACGCGAACTTGTTACGTCTGCATACCAGGTCCGCGCGTGGTCCTATTTCCTCGAGTTCTATCCGAGGTATCCTTGTGTCAGATTTCTTCAGAGATATTCTAAAATTGATACATAAACTAACTACTGTTCAAGTTGACAAATCCGACATGTTCGATATATTTGAAATTAAATTTCTCCGAGACTCTTCGGCATTTTTAAGTGAAAATTTCGACACGATAAATCCAGTTTTATCCACTGCATTTTACCTGTAACTACGTAGAAGTATCTTGTTCTCGAGAGCCGTGAAACTTAAAACATGCTCCAAACCTTGCAGTCTGATTTTCTCAGCCACTTCACGTTGAAACATATCGACAATCAAATTCTTGATTCTGCCATACTCGTGGTTGCTCTCAAAGAGTTCACCATTGAAGACCAACAGCGGCTTTATTCCAGATGAGATCTTTTCGACCTTAAATTCTTTTAATCTCTTATAATTTTCGACTCCGAACTCCATCATATCTAACAATGTGTGTTCATACATTCGACCCATCACAAAATTGTGCGGACGTTTTTTGTTGTGCAATGCCATCATGAAAAGAGGTGCATTATATTTGGAGGCAAATTTTTCAATGGGTACGATATCCTCGAATGGTAATATGTCATTTTTCCTTTGCATCATCTGTATAGTGGGTTTCTTCAAATCGTACTGAGAGACAACAGTTCATATTCATTTATACTGACGACAAAAACTTTGGAATTTATAGCAAATGCTGAAATGACATGCATCAGTAACAATCATATGCGCTTACCAGATCCTTCACAAAGTCAGTGACTATCTGTGAGGTATGTTTACCTTTGAAGCACAAGGTTTCCTTCGCATTTTCCACCAATTTGGATTCCCTCCTCAATATAGCTTTTTTACCCTTATGCGTAGTTGGTTTCCTATTGCAACAAATTGTACAATGCACGTGCATATATTTCTAACGAAGACCAATATCACTTACATTTAGCTCTACGTGACACGATTGTCTATAAAATAAATGAATTTATATTTTAAATTACTTACACGACTCTTCTCACGACCCCCATAGCGACAGATTAGTCACGCTGAATTAATATCGTAAGTTCGTAATACTTGTTATAAAACTTGTCACCAGAAGAACCTCCTGTACTCCCGCAGCACTGAGTTAGATCTGTAATGTCTGGACTTATTTTGAAACATTAATAATATATTAGTATAGATCGGAGGCCGACTTATCTGATTTCAGATATCACTAGGTTAGGTATTCACCAGGTATAGATATTTTATCCCTATGTTACTAGATGTAAGTACGTGCGCATATGTATATTCGCGCATGTTAAATATTATAATTAAAATTATAACGCCGAAGAAACGACGTGTCGTTAGAGAGTCTTAAAATCGATGGATCAACTATAGACAAAAGAAACCGTAATCTCTCAATGCAATAAGGCATCCCGTCGCTAACATAAACAGGAGCATGAAACCTGAATCCAAACACCACTCAGGACCGACGTGATGACTCCATCAGCCAACCAGAAAACGACTCTTAGCGACAAAGCAACGTATAAAAACGCGCGCATTCGTTGAGAAGGCGATTCTTTTCTCGTAATTAGCTTTTGGTACTTGTGTACTTATATACTTTGGAATATATTAGTCGTAAAATCCGACTGTGTAGCAATTATTTTTGTCTACCCTTCATTTCTCGAATGTTGCGAAATCGAAATTGGAATCGCGGACCGCATCATCCCGCGCAGCGTCGGAACATCCGAGACCGAGCCAGGAGAACGAGCGGCTCTGATTTCTCACCAGATTCATCGATCGTTTCGCCAGACTCCGAAGACCCAGGGTAAACTCGGTGAAAAGCAGAGTGACCTAAAAGCGGAGTCATCACTCTGTTGACCGTCCACGTAAGTCACTGATTTTACTACTTTCAAATTTCCCTATATAGTTATCTATCGTGGACGTAACAGATCAATAATTGAATAAGCTGGACGCGCGTGCGCGACGATCTCTATTTTTTTTGAAACACCTATTCGCTCATTGAGGATGATATTACATTTAGGGAAAATGTTAGGGAATCCCAAGAAATTCTCTATCCGGCAGCCAATCGGCACACCCGACAAATTCGTACGACACATCCTCACAGAAAAGCAATAACCAATCAGAACTCGCGCTGGTAATCGATAGTTTCTGCTTTATCTACTGCTTACTACCAACATAAGTTCGCTGATTGGCTATTGCTCCTCTGCTTTTTGCTTTTTTATCGATGATACACAGCCAATGAAACGAACTTGCCATCCTTCTTGAAATCCAAATATTGATTGGCTACTGTTTCTTTTGTGAAGGTTTAAGGGATAGCCCGGGAAGAATCTAGGCCTGCGCCCACTGAGTACTCGGCACAGAGAATAAGAAAGACTCTTTTATTTCGTAGAGAAACACTAGAAGGATGCAGCTCTAACGGCGGGCTAATCTCCACTGTTCTTCTGCCGTACAGCGACAAAAGACTAGCCGTGCAGTGACAAAAGACTAGCTCGCCGGCGTGTGGTGGGGGGCGAGCTCGTATGCAAGCGAGATAGAGTATGGCCGCCACACTTTCAGTATCACTGTAGCTAAAAAGAACAAACTGATGAAAGCAAGCTAATGTTGTGCGTTAAACTTCTTGAAAAGAAGGTAGTCAAATATAGCAGTGCGTGGAACACAAGTATAAATGATTCGAATTGAATTGTTAAAAAATTTTACTTAAAGAATTGAAAAATCCTTCGTATTTTGTAAGAATGTGGCATCGACAGTATCTTTCTAGAGGGAGGTCCGCCGGTCAACGAGCTATTAGGGAAGGTAAAATATATTTCTTACCGCGAATATCTACTGCACCAATGTTGATGTCTTTTACTTGTTTACAAATTTCTAACGATTCTCAAGCATACACAATAAGTTGATCGGTGTAGATGGTTTCAACTGGATATTTTATACATCATGTACAAATATCATTTTATTAATTATATATTTTACCTTATATATAAAATTGTTGCAATGTTACATTTATTTCATAACTCAATTTTTTTCAATTTTAACTTTTATGTATTTATATATTTCTATATATTTTGCCTTGAATTGATTCAACTTTTTAATACCTGTCATTGTTCTTGTCTTTTTTAAGTCAGTATATATATAGTTAAACATATATGTATTATATATTTTATAGAAGAACGCACGCAATCATCTTATTCTGGACAAGAAAGGACTCCAATACGTGGCAAAAAACGTGGACATCCTCCTGGACTCAGAGGAAAAGAAATAGGACTGTATTATAGAGATAGAAATAGGGAGAAAGCAAAACATGCAAATGAAAATAGCCCAGTTCTCAAGTTATCCTCTTATTTGAGTGACAGAATTAAAACCATTTTAAATATTTCAAAACTTTCCTGTGAATCTCCCTCAGATGCCGATGAAAAGCCGGAGTCTCAAAACAATTATCGTCACATCTCTGATTCTCAATTCAAGAGGAAATTTTTAGAAATCGTAAATGGTAATATTCAGTCCAATATCGCCATGGCTTTGAATATGGAATCCAAATTGCAGAGGACTTGCTACTTAGATAAAGCATTACAAGCCGAATATGATGATAAGCAAGATCAAACTGAGTATAAAAACATGTTGAAATTTCGATCGAAGTTACCAGCTTACCAGAAAAGATCGGAAATATTACAGTTAATTCAAGATAATCAAGTTGTTGTTATTAGTGGAGAAACTGGTAAGTCGCGAAAGAAGTATTTGTTGATAGTGATAGGAGAGAAAATATTTCTGAAGTTTATTATATCGTACGATTGTAGACTACATGATCTTAATGAGTTTTACTTGACAATTGCTTGAATTTCTCGGCCTGATTGATAAATGCATTGAATGCAATGATTATTCTGTGAAAAATAATTTTAGGATGTGGTAAAACAACACAGGTTGCACAGTTTATACTGGACGATCAGTTAAAAGCTGGAAATGGTAGCGTTACTCGAATAGTTTGCACACAACCTAGGAGGATTTCTGCTATTTCTGTTGCTGAACGTGTCGCCGCGGAAAGAGCAGAGAGACTTGGGAAATCCGTCGGCTATCAGATACGACTTGAAAAGTATAGTATTAGAAAAAAATTTTCATATTGTGTATTATTTTTAAAATAATTAACACGATTTCCAACTCATCGGTTTCTCTCATAGAGTCGCAGCGCGAGAGCAAGGCAGCATATTATTTTGCACCACCGGTGTATTATTACAATTCATGAAAACCGATCCAGCGTTGAGAAATTTTTCTCACGTGATATTGGACGAGATTCATGAACGTTCCACGGAAAGTGATTTCGTCATCACATTATTGAAACAAGTTATCCCGAAAGTAAGTCTCTCAGTGTCCTTGCGTCATTAATGTGCAACTTAAACTTTCCCCCGGAAGTCTTAGAAATGAGAGAAATTTGTTTCTTCAGAGATCAGACTTGAAACTTCTCCTGATGAGCGCGACATTGAATTCTGAAAGATTTTCAACATATTATAATAGATGTCCAATGATACACATACCAGGATTCACTTATCCAGTAGAAGAATTTTATTTAGAAGATATTTTATCGTTCATTGAGTAGGTATTGATACAGTATTATCGAAATTGATACGTTTAACAATTATTTCTGGTAATTTCTTATATAATAAATTTTCTAATATATTTCGAAACATACACACGTGTATGTGTGCATACATACATATATGTGTATGTTTATATATTTAAATCATATCTAATACATTTTTTTTCTATAGCTTTAAATTTAAAGAGCCAAAACCAGAACCTGTAGGTTATAAGAGACATTTGAAAAGATATAAAGAATTGCAAAATAAAAAGGATGAATTTATGGATATGATACAGCCTTACACCAGGCAACTTATAACTGAGGTAAATATGAAGTAAAACAAAGATATTCGTATATGTACGAGTGATTATATTTTCAAGAGAGATTACACTAGTTTCTACGATAACATTGGTTGTGTTAATTTCTGTATTAATGTATTTTATAATCACATAGAAAAAATACTCAAGACAAGTTATTGATCAAATACGGAATTCGAGTAGTGAGGAACTTTCGTTGGAACTTATAGAAAGATTAGTTCGACACATCTGTTATACAAAAGGTCCGGGAGCTATTCTTATTTTTCTACCTGGTATGATGGATATAATAACGTTAAATAGAATGATGGTAGGATCCAGGCACTATCCCGATCGTGAGTTCTTCATATCGTGATTAGCAAATTACACACAGTACACAATAGTAGCAATAGATGAATTTTCTATTCTCGACAGGCAACTACATCATCTATCCGCTTCACTCGCGCATGCCAACGGTCGATCAGAAACTTATATTTCAAGAACCGCCTAATGGCATTCGTAAAATAATTATTGCCACGTCGATCGCCGAGACGTCGATAACCATAGAGGACGTGGTGTACGTGATCGATTGCGGGAAAATGAAACTCGGCAGATTCGACGTGGATAAAAATATTCAGACCTTAGAACCCGAGTGGGTGTCTTTAGCTAATGCCAAACAAAGGCGCGGCAGGGCGGGCAGGTATGCTATTATACCTCGCATTTTCTGTCACGGTTTCGAACCGATTCCCGCGAGAATGATGCCTTTCATCGAATTTTCCCATTTCGACTTGATTGACACCACGTTCGCACGCTTTGCAGGGTTAAGAGCGGGGAGTGTTATCATATGTATACGAGAGCGCGGGAAATGTTGCTCGATCATTATCCACTGCCGGAAATGTTGAGAACTCGTTTGGAAGAGGTAATCTTGCAAATAAAAATCCTGCAGTTAGGAAAAGCCAAAGAGTTCCTAGCTGACGTTATGGATCCGCCGGATCTGAAAGCTATTGATCTGTCTCTCGAATTGCTCAGGACGCTCAATGCCCTCGACCAATACGAGCATTTGACACCTTTGGGTTATCACTTAGCGCATCTGCCGCTTGATCCTCGAACAGGTAATTCCACTTCATCTCCTCGCAAGGTCGCAAGTTCGCGATTAACGATTCGATCGATTGCCTGTCTGATTTAGGAAAGATGATTCTCTGGGCGGCGCTGTTTTCCTGCGCCGAGCCGATATTCGCCATCGCGGCCAGTCTCACGTTTAAAGACGCTTTCTACTGTCCAATGGGAAAAGAGGAGGAAGCCAATATGAAGAAATTGGAGCTTAGCATGGAGCAATATAGCGACCACATGGCGCTCGCCGAAGCTCTACGGAGATTCGAGCTGGCGTACCAGCGAGGAGACGCCGGTCGATTTTGCCGGGAGTACTTTCTCTCTTACAATACTTTGAAGCTCCTCTCCGAGATGAAAACCGACTTCGCCCGATACTTGTACGAGATGAAGTTTCTGGACAGTAAAAATCCGAACGATATGAACGCTAACAGAAATTCGAATAACATGGCCTTGATAAAGGCCATCGTCTGCGCCGGATTGTATCCTAATATCGCCGTCGTCAGGTATGGTGAACCGCTGGAAGCACGATTTGAATTCACTTTACTCCATCACGGGAAAAATATCATTTAGGGGGACAGCAAGTTTTATGTCGTCGTAACTAATAAATAAACACACAGGGTGTTTTTATATGAAGTTTTCTTCATAAAAGTCACCTCATCAACTCTTAAAATACAATACACTCAAACACCATAATCAACTCTTAAAATACCAGACAATATTTACGAGACACTATATATTTATTTTTTTTATTACAATAGCATAAAACATTTGCTGTTCCTCAAAAGTACTTTTCGCCGCGATACCGATCACAAGCGCGTCCATCGAGATTGTTTTCCGACTCGGAAGATATTAGCTCGGGCTTGGATACGCCAGTGGTCGGTGTGTCTCTACCAGACCGAATTGTACTTTTTTTTATTTATTTATTTAGACGAGCTACGAAACAGGGAGTTATCGGCTGGACGCCGGAGGACGGCACTGTACGTACGCATCCGTCGAGCGTAAACAACAGGAACGCCAATTTTCCCAGCCGTTATTTCACGTATTTCACGAAGCAACGCTCCACCGCCATATTCTTGCACGACACCACGTGCGTGAGCATACCGATTTTGTTGTTCGCCAGGCCGAATATGTTGATAAGTACGTCTCATTGATAAAAGTTAATTCTGCCCCGCGCATCGCGCACGCTTAACGACATCCTGTTTTATATTTCAGAACGAGAAAAGGGGAAGTGCATGATAAGTTTCATCTTTTCCGATAATATTGCTTGCGAACCAGATACGGCGGAAGTGATACAGGTATGAGGACCGACACACTCATTGTCGACACATTCCTATGAGGAAGCAAATTGTGTTTCCAAGTGATAGATCTTTAGAGATCTAATACGTGCGATATCTGATATATATGACAATAACGTATTTCTGATGTCTGAAACGCGTAGGATCTTCACGAAGCTCTGAATACTTTACTGGAGTACAAGGTGATGCATCCGGCAACGGTGTCCTGGTCGTCGGCCGAAGGACAATTGCTCAAGTGAGTGCGCGTATCTCTTACACGATTTAAAAACGTGCCGTCTACTTTTGCGCGAGCACGCGATAAATTCACACTGTATCTGTCGTTACAGAGCGATCATTGAGCTGGTGTCCCAAAAGGACGAAGAGATAGGCTTTGGCGATGATACGGCTAGCAAAAGCTTTGATAATTACGATGAGCCCGATACCCATTGACAATAGCTCTGGTTAATGTTATGTTGTGATCGAAAACTGTCGATTAATTTATTTCTTATATCTTATGAATTATGACTTCATTTTTCTTTTTGCATTCATTGTATTATATCAATTGTCGTTTAGGGAGTTGCGCGATTTTCTCGTGATTTTCTGCCCGGAGGTGTATAAAATAATGCACGAATCGTTAAAAAATTCACATCAGCCTAACAACACCTCTCCCCACCGGTGTTAAATCTTCGCGGCATACGCTTGTTCGTTATTATCGAGTAAACGTACTGTTTAACATATAATGAAAAAAAGTAACTCCAATATAAATGCCGGGCGTAAATACACGCAATGTCACAAGATAATGACGTGTTAACGTTAAAATACTTATTTATGTGTACATGTGTCGCAATCCACTGTAGAACACTATTGCCTCGTGATACATTTAGAGTAACCGTTGAACTGAGTACAAATAAAATACAGTTCTCTTTCTATACATACATAGATTCATGATTTATGCAAAAATTGCGGTATGTCGGATCATGAAATCGAACAGTTAACATTTAACAATTATGATAAGCAGCTACGTGATCATTGTTTATCTCAAGTAGTCGAAAATATTATTAATTGTCCAATAAGCAAGAAATCATCATAACACAACGTTATTACAATAATATTTTATGACATGTAACGTTTTCAAACATATAGTTCTTAATGTTGTATACAACGTCATTGTTAACAATATTTGACCCAGACATTAAAAATAGTATTTCTACGGTATAATTTTAATATTTAAGAATATTATATTATCAAGTAACAGTTTAAAAAACATTTTATAAGATATGTCGAAATGCCTGTAAAATCCGCACGTCATTGTTTGAAAAGATTGATTTGGTGTTTCTTGCTTACTGGCTGCACATTTTTCTAAAGTAATCTAAAATTTTAATAACAAACAGCAGCAGCTTCTGCTGCTATCGCTACTGCCGCTGATCTTCCATTGTTTGTTTATTTGGATACGTAAAGCGACTTAGATTTAGACTGGATTCAACGAGGATCGTTTAGTAGGGGAGAAGCTGACAACAATGTAAAACGACGTACATACGATTCTCCATTGCGCCGTTGTGCAACGGGACGCGAACTTTTGACCCTCCCATACTTCACGCGATCGTCAATAAAATACTATATCCAGTCTCTCTCTCTCTCACTCTCACTCTGCTTTGTGCCCGCTTTGTCATTCATGAACGTGAAACGCCGCGTACCGCCGTTTCTCGCTGGTGCTCAGCGAAAGAACTAGCAATGCGTATACATCACACACACACACACGTTTACTTTCCGCTCTATCGCACGCGCGATAATCTCCACCGGTAATTAGTATCTCAGGCACAATGTGCGCTTTTAATGGTCGCAGCGTTGATATAGCTGCATTGTATTTCTCTTCTGCTTGATCCTCCTCGATTTACAACTCGGATATTTTCAATCGCCGCTCGCGATAATCCAAGGAAATTTCGGTGAGGAAATATCCACATGTTTTCAATTTCTAACGAGTTTCCTTTTGACAGTGCCTGGTGTATAAGACGTCAATATACAAAGTGTTAGAAGATAGATCGACAAACTTTGAAGGTAAATAGAGGACTTCTGAATAAACATTTTTTTGCTAATATTACTTTTCCCCACGACGTTTTAATATTGGGAAAAATAAAACGTTTTAATATTGGGAAAACTTAATTACATTTTAATCTTGAACAAGAAAACGGAATAAATATGTAAAATTTATTGCTAACATAGTAACGATACATAGTTACGAGAAATTCCTATTTTATATCAGTATTAAAGCAAAGTGTCGTAGAGAAAATTAATATTGACAAAAAAAACGTTTATTTCGAAGTTCTCTGTATCCCTTCCAAATCGTCGGTCTAATTTTTCAACGTCCTGTAAATTTCTCAAACCGTCCTTTTTTTTTTCTAAAAACAAAACAAGCGTTTCTAGCGCTTTGGATTTTGGCGCCCTTTACACCTCCTCTAAGAACCCGATTAAAAAACACCGCACACACACAAGAAACGCTTCTAGCACGCGTGTCTCGAAACCGTGCGTTTTCTCTCTCGCGTGTGCGATGCGCGCCACTTCTGCGGATATTTTTTCCCTCCTTTCGGCGCTCGGCCGTAAGATTTTTCCTGCAAATTCCGCGATATCGAGAGAAAGAGAGAGAGAGATCGTGTTCGGTCAGTAAAAACGAGCCTGAGGTCTGGCACGAGCTGATAGCCGCGCGACGCGCGAGAGTGGTAAAAGAGAAGTGAGAGAAAGAGCGGCGGCGCGGGAGGGAGTAGGGTCGACGGAGGGAGGAGACTCGCGGATACGTTCAGGCCGATACATGAGTACGGCGCGTAGCGACCGATTCAGTCTACATCCGACCGCCGCGCCGCGAACGTTGTCGTGTGGTCGAGCGCGAGCACGGGATCGAAAAAAAGAAACGAAAACGTAAAGGAACGATATATATATCGGTGAACACGGCCCGGTGTGTACATGTATACATGTATGTATACATAATACATATATTTACGTACGATTTCTGCGCGACCGGTCGGCGACGTGAATCGCGATCTTATCGGACTCGTTAACGGGGGCGCCTCGAGAGAAGCGAGGATGTGAGAGATACGGAGAGCGGAGAAGTTACCAGAGTCAGGGTGTCCGGGAGAAGAGTGGCTACGCCGACGACGGATCGGGAGATGCGCGAGAGGTCGATCTTCGTGGCCGAGAAGCCGAAGAGGGACACCGGTGATATCAGAGAGCTCGCCGGCTATGAGCACCGTCACGAGAATCGGAACTAGAAGGTAAAAATCTTAGCGAACGATCGAACGACGTGAACTTGACGCGGTCGGTTCGCGTCGAGAGAGAATATCGTGGCGTGTAACGTCGGAAGTAACGCGAGCTAATTTGCGAGAAAATGGGAAAGCAGAGGGGCGGTATCGAGCGACGGAACCGTGAGAATAATTAATAGAGAGTAATCTGTGCAAGAAGGAAGGAAGGAAGGAAAAGCGGCGGCGATAAACTCAGCGAATTCGCAAGTGGAACGCGCGACGTCGGTTTGCGCGTCGGTTGGGTGGCCGTTTTTTCACATTAATTTTCACATTAACCTCACTCAGAGGGGGAGGGAGGGGGGGTAGATAAATAATACGACGAAGCTGGAGCAGTCTCGTGAAGCGTGATCCCGCGGGCAGGTACTAATGTGCCATTAGGCGACGGGCGGAACGCGGGCATGTTTATGAAAGAGGAGAGGAGGGGAAGGCAGCCGAGAGCGAAGGAAGCCTAGGCCGCGGACGACTTCACGCGGCGACAACTTCACGCTCTTGCGACAGGTGCAGGTTATTACAGCGCCGATGTCGCTGCCTCTTGTACCGCGCGCGCGGCGATAATAACGTACGCGCGATTGTCATTATCGTCGTCTTGTTGTCGTCCGGAAACGTCTCTCCCCGTGTGTCGTCGCCGCGTACCAAAAGACAGTTTCGCACACCCATGTGAATTCCCCTACCGTTGGCGACCGTTCCGAAAACAGTACCGCGAGTACACGGGAGGGAGGAGGAGGAGCAGAGAAGGTGATGCACGAGGAAGAAGAGGGATTACATTCGTAATCGACAAGACAGAGACGCACCACCGCTTCGTTTCTCGTTCGTTCGAAACGGAAGCGTATCCCGCCGTTCTCGAGAACGGAGCGGGAGCGCAGAGAGAGAGAGAGAGAGCATCTCTCGACGGCGCGACGAGAAACCGAGTGCACACGCCTCCCGAGCCTGGCCGCTCTCGTTTCTGCCGACGGGAAAAATTGCATCGGAAAATCGAATCGGTGCGTGGCTGTGTGCGCGCGCGCGCGCATACGTGCGCTGCGCCGCGAGAACTCGTGTCGGTGAGAGCGGGTCAGTGAACGATTGCGCGCCGCCGTCGTCGTTGTGAGAGCAACGAGGAGGGAGAACGTAGTTCTCTCCTCTCTCTCTCTCTCCCTCCCTCCCTCTTTCTCGGCTGCAACGTACGTATATGCACGTGCGAAAGCGAGGAGAAACGTGAAACGCGCGCGTGCGCCGGTCGGTGTATACTCGGCGCCTCACATACATACATACATACGTATACATAGGTACAACACACACACGCGTGCGCGCGTCGAGGGACGTCGCGTATGCGCGCTCGCGCGCATACAGAGCCTTGCAGGTGCGCGAGTATGCGCAGACACACGCGCGCGCGATAGAGACGACAGCGCGCAGAAAAGAGAGAGAAAGAGAACAGGGGGAGGAGAAAAGGGGAGTTGGAGGAAAAGAAGGAGCGGAAGGTGGAGGAAGAAGAAGAAGAAGAAGCCAGTGACACCGGGAGAGGGTCGGCTGTGTTCCTGGTGTATAAAGCGGCCACCGGGATACACCTTATATATCCGTGTGAGCGTGTGTGAGCAGCGCGAAGGATCCGCGTGCGCCGGGAGATCCGCGGATATATAAGCGATACGGTTCGCGACGCGAGGTTCTCTTTCTCTCTCTTTTTTCGTCTCCTTTCCCTCTCGCGCGCGCGCGCGCGCGCGCACGCCTCTCTCGAGCAGGAGAAAGAGAGGAAAAAAAGGGGAAAACAAAAGTTGAGGCCGAAAAGAAATGCGGGTTCGTTGACTGCGCGACGGCCGCATGCTCGTGCCCGGTGGTGGTGCATAGTAGAGTGCGCGTGACAGGAGCAACGACGAGGTGGAGGACGACGACGGTCAGGAAGATACCGAGTGCGACGACGACGAGAATGACGACGGAGGTGCCGCCGCTACCGGCTGCTGCGCGTTGGCCGCCGCTCGACGAAAGCGAAGCCGGGAGGCAGTGAGTCGAGTCACGTTCCGCTCGGGATACAGCGGGTCGTCCCGCCGTATATCGCGCTACTGGCATCGACGACTGCCATGACACCGGGGGCCAACGGCCGCCGGTAAATCCGTCGACGCGAGTACACCAGGTACGTATTCATCGGCGATCCGTTAGATCCGTGGTGATTAACGCTCCCCGTTGCCGGAGGAGCGCGTAGCAGTTCTCGTCGTCGTCACGAAAACGGGTCGGATCGTTTTCTCACCGTCGTGAGAAACCGTCGACGGTAGCGGACTGGGTCGGGCGCTCGGTGATCGATAAAAATTCAATTCACCGGTTATCTCCTTTCCCTCCCCCGCCTCCGTAGGAGTTATTACGCCGATATACCAAAATTGTGCACGAGCGTGAGAAAAACGCGGCGAGTCGTCGAGTATCCGAAAGAAAGCCGATTCGATACTGTCGTGTAGAGAATGAGAGAGAGAGAGAGAGAGAGAGAGAGAAATTCGCCGCTGCTTTACGCGAAATATCTGCGAATTTACTTACGGCTAGGGAAACGTCAGTTTCATCTTCGAGATATTTCTGTCGTAGCTGCGCCGTGCATCGAAGAGAGCGAGGGGTCTCGTAATGAAAATTTATCGTGTACGCGTGACGGACGAGTTGCAACTCGGTGAAATAAACGTCGCCTGGGTCGCCCCGCGCTTTCGAGCGAGTTAACTCGCCGGCGCTCGCGCGACTCGCACAACTCTCGTACCGTTAATATCTCTGGAATTATCATTTCCTCGCGCAACGTGCAACGCGTAAAATCTATTACGCGACATTCAACGAGGCGGTCAAGGCCGCCGCCGTCGTCCGCTGTTCTCTCATGATACAGCGACCTTCATCGTAAACGGAATCGTTAGAATTAAACTCGTCTCGCGATAATAATCGGAGATTGATTAATGTAGGTCGCGCGTGTCCGTTGCCCGCGCCCGAAGACGCGAGCGAGCGAACGCGCGCGATATCTTTCGCGATTTCCCAACCGCACAAAATTTACATTGATATCGCTCGCGACGGTCAATTGCTCCACGAAGCCTGAATATCATAAATAGGTAATGTGACCTTTTGCAATTCAGACGCCGAACCACCGCCGGTGGGGGAACGGAGGGGAGGGTCGGTGCATTTCGTAATTTGTTTATCCGATATATTGTGTGCGCGTGTGGAAAATTCACCGTCCCCCCTGCCTCCTCCTCCGCTCACCGTCGAAACGCGACGGGGGGGACGATTCTCGCGGAAAATATCATCGCCACGGCGACGTTCGTCGGTTGGATCGATCCCGACGAACCTTGATCTTATCGCGCCCCCTAATGATCGCGCTCGGCATAAGTTTCGAGTTACGCGAACAATTAGACGCGCCGACTTTAGCGTCGAAAGGAACAAATTGACTTTGGAACGATTCCAATCGCGCGAGTCGTGCATTCTAGTCGGGCCGGTTGAGACGAGCTCTCGCTACGCGATTTTTTCTCTCTTTCTCCCCTACTCCTCCCGCCCCTCCCTGTCCCCCCTTCTTCTCTTTTCTTCCTTTTCTTTTTTACGTCCTCGCGCTCAAGTCCAAGGGAATTGTACAATAGCGTCCCGTGAGATTCACGAGGATATTGCGAGATCTTTTCGATCGCGGAACGATAGATAACGAGATAACGCGGCGAGAGAGAATGAGCGGAATAATTGTCAAATAATTATCAACGATACAATCGTGTCAGAATCGCGTCATATCGCCGTGTAAAACAATCGGCTGATGAAACGTACACTGTGGCACGTGTACACTGGAGAGTCGGTTTTTCATTTTTCTGGTTGGCTTGTAGCTTAGATTTAAATCGATGATAATGCAAAAGTTGTGTTTTCCTATTCATGGTTAATCTTCAGACTGACGGTTTTAGCGGTAACTTTTGAAACCTAATGAGATCAGCCATGAATGGAAAAGCATAATTTTTACGTTATCATCGGGGTTAAGCCTGAACCATAAGTTGACCGGAAAATATAGAATCGGATCTGGAAGAAAATTATTTGATATTTGTAACACTTTAATCATCATAATGAAAGGATTATAGTCAGAAGAATCATTTTCTGGTAAATTTTTACTATAATGTTAGTAATAATAACTTGACACGTATATTGCTTCTACCATTTTCGTAGTTAAAGTCAAAATGGTATCGTAACCATAGTATGGTTGAAATTGAAAATAATGATAATTTCTCTCAGTATAGGATGCGACTTCTAAAGAACGGGGTGCAACGAACCCGGGTCGATAGTGTCCCGACTAAAATCGCAAGTTCTATCGGTTACGTCGCGATTACGCGACGATGTAATCGCGGCTGCGCCGCCGGTGCAATATTTGGCCAGATGTTCAGTAGAAAAGAGAGAGAAAGAGAGAAAGAAAGATAATTGTTCGATAACGTCCGCGCTCATCTTCCTCGCTTTGGACCCGAGAACAATGCTGCACAATAGTTGCACGTATCACGCTGAAAATTACGGCACGCCTGGGTTCGTTGCATAATTTACCGTTGTACAAACGTCATAATTTCGCGCTATCGTAAATACCACGCAGTTACACCTAGATACGCGTGACTCACCTTGAGGAAATAATTTTCTCTTCTCTCCGAAGTCCACCTACGCGTATGCGTTACGTGACAGATGATTAGGCCGGATTGCGTAACGGGTTGAAGAGCAATTAAATCGCAGACCTTTAGAGGTAGGGAGGAAGGAAGGGACAACGAGAGAGAAAGAGAGATACATGCTGAGAATTTTTCTCGACGATGTAAACATTCAAAACAAAATCGAAAAATCCGAAAAAATAACATACTAGTCTTGCCCGGTTACGCAGTACAAAATTTTGTGTTATTAACGGTCCACCGAAATTTTTACGTTTAACATGGGGAATATGTTAAAAACAAATACACGTTAAATTAACATACTTTTAATATATCATTTAACATATTATGTATAGTTAATATATTTTTTTTAAACATATTCACTTCTTTAAAATAACATAAATATTTGGATGGACTATGCGTTATGTGATTCATAACACAACATTTTTTACTGTGTATGGTATATTTACTTAACGTTGAAACAGTTTTAAAGCAGTAAAGGAAATTTAGGAACGCGAACGATACGATTATAACTGCACATCGTTGCCCGAAAACAATGGTCTACGCAACAGATATAACGAATATCTCGTCTTTCTGCTATTTGCATAAACTCTCATACGCAGTAGCGCTGTACGTTACACAATAGTTACTACCCAAGATAAATTTTTTTTCTGTACTGGCATTAAGAAATAACACGCAATCTATGCCGCAATGTCGAAAATATATAAATCAGTACGCGACGTTTTTCTTTACCTTTCTGATTTCTTCTCACGTAAGTTTATATAAAATCAGTTTAAAAGATATATCTGATCGGACAATTTGTTTATTGCTGTCATATGTAAATTTTGACTCCGACATGGGTATATCCTAGTCGCGCGATACAAATCTGGTAAATGATGCTATTAATATGCCAGATTATTCGAGAAAAATGTTCTGGCATGTAGAAGGAGAGCGAAATGCGTTTTCATTGGATCGAAAATTGGCAACTGCGACGTTTCTTAATTACCGAACAAGGAATTAACAGATTAAGTAACAGATTAGAAACACTTGTTAAAATGTTGGTCGTGAACGTAGCCGGGAGTCGCGGAACTCGCTCACCCGTGACTAATACTTCACAGTTGGCGTGCGAAATTGGCGCGATGTAAATACGAGGACGAGCGGTGTACGGGGGCGGGCGTCGTAGTACATGCGCGAAACGGCGTAAAGTTCAGTGACAGCGCGTGTTCTATTTTCAAGATGATCTCCGGTAGACCTTCAATTAGCGCGAGCATCGCGCAAAGACATAAATGAATATGTTATACATCCGACGCGCGCGCGAGATACAGCGCGAGACCGCGTATAAAATACGTGTGACAGCGTTTTTCTCTTCTATCATACAATCATTTTGAATGGAGATGCGCGAAACGAAACGTGTGTTAGTTTTTCATTTTTCTCTCACGACATCCTCGGCACCGGGAGAATCAGCCGGACGGAGATGTCCGTCCGTATACGAGATCAATGTTCGTATAGAGAAAAATGTCATTCCACTACTGAGAATAGCGATTACTCTCCTCCTTTTAAGTAATTAGTTATCTTCAACGAGAAATATTTTCTTCATGGTAGTCTTCAATTATACTCATCAGAAACTTTAGAAAAGCTCATTATCATGCACTCAAAGGAAGAATTTATTCCCCTTCCGAGAATATTATAAACTTTATCGGAGAAAAGTTAAATTCGGTTAATTTAAATAAGTAAGTGAACCGAAGTTTTAGTTTTAGCTTTTTCATTTAATATTCTTTATCGAAGTACCAAACTCACACTAGGATTCAGAATATATTTGGCATAAATTTGATGCCTACGATGTACTTATGATGTATTCGGGATATATAAATTTTTGTGAAACCCTTGAAACAAGTAATATTTATTTGAATGCCGTGTGTATTTTTCTCTTCGTTTTCCGGATCGATTTTGACCTGGCTGTGCATTCCCCGGGAGCACCAGATCGCGTTTCCAAACGGAATGGAACACGCACATTTAAAATGCATCGAATAATGATTTTCTATTTCGTCACTGACGAAAGGTGTTGGTTATTATGCAAATGAATAAATGTACCTTTGAAGGTGCACAACGTGCATTTTTATCTCCAATGTGGCGAATATTTTCAACGCTATTTCTGTTCGCGACTGTAACAAAAGCCGCCTGCGATGGTGTGAAGTTTCATTATTTTTCACGGCGAAATTGCGCAGCAATCACGCCGCCGATTTTTCTATACAGTCCGTCGAGTATCGACGGAAACGTCTCGTTTTCGTTGTTATCAAACTTGTGTTCTTTTTTTTGTTTACACGTCCTCATGATCAAGGACGATAAATAAACGTTCTCGCGGACGAACGTCGACGTTTTGAACGAGAAAATTCGATAATAGCGATGTAAACCTGGATCCCCTACTTGAACAAGAGAAAATTTCGGACGCAATTTATTTTTACTCCATTGTACCTCCTTTTTCGAACACCGTCGGCCATCATGAGATATCCCAAAAAATCACAAACGTATCCCTTTGACGACTTTAAAAAACATTGTAGTTCCGATCCCTTTAAGGTATAAATGATTTACAAACGATAGGAGGATTACATAGGAGGATTTACAAACTCCCTCGAGGATTTTTCAAGATTCGTTTGTTTTTTCTCTCGAATATCGTTTGTACCTCGATTGCTTCTAAACTGGCACTTTTAAAACTCATCAAAGGAGTGCTTTGTCACTTTATTTTCCTTCTTTTTTGAGATATTTCGAAAAAATACAGACAACGGCATTTAAGAGAAGGAAAACATGAACGCGTTATACACTAATCTTATTGGAAACTTTTTCACTGTTCAAGTTAAACAGTTCTCATCGGCGTCGATAAGAACGGCGTATAAATCGTCGTGATTGCAAAAGCGCATAATGCTAATTCCACTTTAATGTTATAATTTTAATAGAATGACTGACTTATCGGTTCAACACAATATTTTATGCCTTAAGTCTTTTTTCTCGAATACACAATAAAAAAATGTTATGTCAGATTTAACATTTTACATTGTCCACACAAATTTTTCTATTGATGTAATCACGTGTATGTTGAACATTTAACACGAAAATTTTAAGAAAAATTTAACCGAAGCACATTTTTTTTTCTGCGCAACGCAAATGGCTGTGTTATGTCTGAGGTCTTAAGATAAAAAGTCGTTCTGCTTATGATTCACGATAAACCGCTTATAACAATTAAAAAAAAAAAGTAGAAATAGTGATTTTTGCAAAGATTTAGGGCATGAAACATTGCCTTGAGATTACAAGTTAGTCATTCCGGCAAGGCCTTTAGGAATCACTACGACGGGAGCGTGAGCTCTAATGCGGGGAAAATTCACAGCGCGCCTGCTTAATTTCATGTTGCAGAAGAGACCAACGTCCATCCACCACCACCGCATCGGACAGAGAGACGTGCCGGTTCGCGAGAGACGGAATCGCTTCTCGATACCCACGGAAAATCCTGCTAGCCGTATTTTCTCGCGCGCGTCATCATCTCGCTCGTCGGATACTCGCTCGAGGAGCAGCGCAACGTCGAGCGACCGTCGCATCGCCACTCTCCTCATCATCATCATCACCGTCACCATCAACCGCACTAACAACGCCGACACCTTCTTCCACGTACCCGCGGAATCCAGCTGCAGCACGCCGCGCGATAAGAGGACGACGGGCTCTGAAGTTCCGATCACCGAAGACCGATCGGCTTTGTCGGAGCCGAGATCTCGAGGGCTCTCTCCGGCGTGCGTCGACATCCGACCGAGAAAAGACCCCTCTCGAGGACTATCACGACTATCTCCGGCGAGCCGAGAGATCGCCCCCCGCGTTCGCGCCAGCCGCCAGTGTCCGGGAATCTCGCGCGATCCGCTCTCCTCGATCAGACTCGATCGATCCTTGCGCTTAGATCGATCGTCTCATCGCGCTCTCCGCCGGGGAAGAAACGCCGCGAGGAGTCACACCTCATCGTCCTGCTGCTTCGTCTCTCCTCCTCGTGGTGGACATTAAGATCGAGTCGCGCGATAGACGGCTTCGAGATCCCATCGGCAGTGCGAGGGCCGCTCTCTGTGGATGATCATCCACCTCTGCCGCGATCGGATTCCGCTCTCGGTATCGACGTTCGTTCTCTCTCTCTTCCGACAAGAGACGAGAGACCAGACGTGAGTTTTGCGATCGTGAGAGATTCCCATCGGCGCGAGTTTCCGTCAAATCGCGACCCTCGTCATCGATCGCGAGCCGCGTTCTCGAGGATGCTAACGTCGTCATCGTCGTCGTGTCGGAGTGCGCGTTCGCGTCGTGCCGGCCGTTTCTGAAGGTCGATGAGCGTGATTCGGTGCCGGGCAAGTGAAGGCTCTCCAATTAAACTCGTGCGCGGCGGCGTCGTCTACGTTGCGTTGCCTAGGCGGCGGATCGCCCAGTAAGGAGACCCGAACGAGAGAGGCGGCCAGCTGTAATCGGCAGCCACGCGGTGGACATGATTATTTCAAAGGATCTGTTCCTCCTTGGCGACCAGGATTATCTGCGCCTTGCCGTCGAGAAGCGCCAGCAACGGGCAATGGGCCGGTCGATCATCAATGCTCCCAGGTAAGGCGAACAATTTCGATTGAAGTGTCCTCAAAGGAGTCGCGTCGTGCATATTTTTCGGAACGTCAGCGTTGGGACGAGATACTTTCTATATTTCTTCAAATGAAATCTCACTTAAAAAGAGTGAAATTGCATTCGAAGAGATAGTGACCGAAGAGAGTGTCACTCGGAAAATTGTTTCACTCAGGCTCGGAATGGACTCTGATCCCGCACGAGTGACGGCGGAATATATTAGATTCGCTTTTCAATTTCGAGTGAAAATATTCACTCTTTATAAGTAAACGATCACTCGAATTCGAATGACTCAGCCGACATTCTTTTTGAGTGAAATCCCACTCTAAGAAATTTACAGTATCCCCGGGGTAGATTTTATCGTTCGTATTTTTAGAAACATTAGCATCCGACGCGAGATACTGTGAGGAACGAATGGCAACGTTTTTTGTTTTTTACGGGATTACGAGCATCGATAATAATATTCGAGCACCATCGAAGTAGCCATGTCCAGAATACGCGGCGAAGTGTGTGACGAATTTCCTAACGTCGAACTTGCTGCGAAGGAGAGGTCGGTGTCGAGCTTATCGAACGAGATCTGTGCCCGAATAGACGCGTGGGGAATCTGGGACGCCCGGTGTGCGTGTTGCACGTGTAAGAAAGATACAGTAAGCTCCGAATTTACGTGACACAGCTCGACGTGAATTTAAATATAGGCCGGGCGATAAGTATTGTCTCCCCCCTACCTCCTCCTTCGCGCAAACGGCAAGACGTCTTTGGTAAATCGCAGTAAATCAGCCGCACCACCTCTTTCGGCAGCGCCGAACGTGCGGTGTTTCCTCACTCTCGGATTTTTACTCGTTCATATGAAATCCCCAGCTGGTTTATTCGATAAATTTGTCTATTAACATCGGGACACATTAATTGTACGGTATTATCGCGCAACCGATTAGTAGAGCGTAAAATATCCGTTTTCAGGCAGAATCGAAAGGAGTTACCCAGCAGGGCTTGAAAATTCACGTTGCCTCGGCGGCTAAGCCGTGGGCCGATGTGCCAATTAAATCGCAATTAAGTGGCCCGATAACGTGTAATTACGCACGGTAAGAATGTCCGAGTCGGTTTGTCGCGAGAACTTTTCTCTCGAGAGCTCCGCACTTGCGGTACACGTGTGTACACGCGCCTTTAATACCTACCTGTGCCGGATTTCCGGGGGAACGCGCGTGCAAATCGCGTGAATTCGGGGGACAAAACGCGAACGTTTGAATTCACGCGCTGCCAATTTAGCGCTATAAATAGCGTGCCGCTTAACGACACCCGGCAGAATAAATACGAGCGCGTCCGAGGCGCGCGTGTTGCATTAATTAATGTTTCGCGTAGGCGAAATTTTTTATCCCGCCGCGTTCTCGCCGTGTAATTTGCAATTTATATCCGTTTCTCTTTTTCTCCTGGTAAGTTCGAACGAGTTGTTTATCCGTTTGATCCGCCTTGTCTCGGACCTGATTGCTTCTTGTGCGTTTCGGTGACAAAAGAGAAAAAACCTCCTCTCGGTATTGAATGTGCGAAACCGAGCGACGAGTCGTAACCATACGTAGAACCGATGAAATTTTAGCGAAATGAAACCGCATTACGGAGTGTTGTTCCGCTAAGTGACACACTAAAATTAACTTGAAGCTCAATACCTTGATATGCCGTGTTCATTTTAATTGCAAGAGGCACCCATTTTATTTTAGCTGCTCTCTTGATTCCGAACTTCGAAAATACGTACGTGATATTCGTGATTCGGAGATATTATTCATAGCCGGGATTTATTTTTCAACACCCGTATCCAAAATATTGCATCGTCTATCTGTCTTCTTACTTAAAATTGATGGCTTTGTACAACGGTGGGGCGAATATTTAAAAAATGTAAATGTAATACATTGAAACTATTGTTTTTGCGCGTTGGTTCGTCCAAAACTCGAATATTGCTCTATTACACGATCTTCACATCACGTACTTGTGACACATACAATCGCTGTAATTAAAGCATAGTCACTGAATGAGCATGAATAGTCACCGAGAACGGTGTACAGTGAGCTGTCGTAATTCAATCGGCGAAAGAAGAGGTTTTCGAAAAAAAACCCCGAGAAGCAATGGGCCCAGCTGAATGAGATCTCGCTTATTACCGTCGCTTACTATCATCGATGGTACACTGCGTAAAAAAATACGAGTCGCGTGCGCGTCTCATTCGCGATACTCCGTGTCCCCTCGAAACGACGAGGCGAGAGAAAAACAACGTCGTCCCCGGCACAATTAAAAGCGCCGCTTGGAAAAGCAGGTTTATCACCCGGTTACATAGGATAACCCTACACTGCACTCTCGGCGCGCGGTTATTGATTCCCGGAATAATCATCGGTCGGCGTTTCTTTCGGCGAATTCATTCGCGCGCGCTCGGATAGGTGTTGCGCGAGCGGGCGCGATGGTTAAAAACCGCCGGTTTGTGGTGTGCGCGCGTGATCCCGGGAGATTTATGCCGGAACTAATCGATTCGCGTCGCTGTTATGAGCTTCGCCGATTTTTACGCGAAAAGTGTGCTGGCCGTCGCGCTCGTCGTTAGTAGGTAGCTCTCGTCGTTTCCTCCTTCTCGCAGGGATCGCGCGATACGATCTCTCGATTGCTGATAAACGGCGACGGCGCGCGCTTATCGCGGATATATCCCGCCTCGCGGATCGCCCGCGCGCGATCTTTAGTACAAATAATGCGCGATTTTTATCGGCGAGCCAAATCCGATCGCATCGGCCGCGTCGCGAATCCACACGTGTTTACGTACCGCGACGTCCAGACCACGGGAGCGGGTGCGACGCAACAGTAACGCGGATTGTTCGCGATATCACGCGTTAGGGGCTGTGCCTTCTTTACCTTAAAAGTGTATTTATTCATAGCGTTTTTTTTTTCCCTATTAACTCCCAGGGAAAAGGTTTCTTTGGATTTAGCGTTTCTATTTATTTGACTGAAATCTGTTTCATAGAAACAACATGTACGAAATATTACTTGCCTGAGTAAAAATTTTACTGTCTCATTCGAGAAAACTCGATTACTTGACAGGAAGAACGCTATTATTTGAGATAACGTCTTTTAACCGAATAAAATATTATTTGGTTACAATAAGTATATGTAAAATGAAACAAATAATTTCTTCATAAGGAAATTATCTTTCGTTTCAAATTTTTTTTACTTAAGATAAAGATACATATTTGTTGAAGAGTCTGGCGATCGTACTTATTAATTGAAACATTAGTTTCTTTGGAGCATGCTAATGATGAAATTTGTTTGGATGCAATAAAATTGATTAAATTCGAAGAAATCTTTTTCTCACTGTGCGCTCTGCTCTGAGTTCATAATGTACTTGTAAGAGCCTTTGCATTTCATATCGTAGTTCATTTAATTTTCATCATGTTTGCCGCACTGGTTCAGAGATTCAGGGATCATCTTTTTGACTGGGAGTAAAAGAATTCAAAAGACTCGGAGTAAGACAGCTCTAGTTAGGCTTTAGCATTCATGAGTTGCTCTCTCGAGCGTCAAGCGCCGCATTTTCGCGCGGCACGACGATGATTGTCGCGATCGTGCTTAATTATTCGCAGAACGCGTGTCTTCCTACGATTGGTGATAGAAAGAGAGAGAGAGAGAAAAGGAGAGGGAAAGAAACCGTCGGCTGCTGTTCCGTTTCGCCTCTTGGCGTCGTGAAATTCGGGTGACGTCGCGAAACCGGTGACCGCGGACTTCAGGGCGGGCTGCTTTTTTACGTGCGGATAAATAGACAGAGAGAGAGAGAGAGAGAAGACGAGGAGAAGAGAGTACGCGAGAATTCGCACACACGAGGCATTCTGACTCGCGCCGACGGAAATTATGTCGCGGAGCGAAAATAGGGGGGCCATTCCTCGCGACGACGCGGTGCGCGCGCTCTTATTTACTTGTAACCTAGAAACGAACGCGATCGTGAAAGAAAGAAAAATCGGTAGTTTCTCCGGCGGTGAAAAATCGAGTCTTCCGCCTGGAGATGAAACCGTTCCAGTTTTCCATGCATGACCCACTGGGCATCGCTGGAGAGCGCGCGCTCTCTTCTCTATGCAATCTGAATTCGCGTTCGCCGCCTCTCGCAACCGCGGGACTGATCTTCTCCCGTTCAGAAAGAGAGAGAGAGAGAGAGGCACGGGCGTTTTCTTATTCCGCTCGTGCCGATTTTCTAATCTCGACACTCTGATTAGCCGCGCGGATAGCTCTCGAGCGTTTCTTTTTTTACGGCCGGCGCGCGCGATTCCCTCCTGTGTTCTGGGTCGCGGCGCGGCCGCGCTCGATAATACACGATCGGCACTGAATCATATTTATCGCTATCGTAAACCGCGCGGCCACGATAGTAAGTAAATTGAAAAGCGATCGGAAGCGCGCTCGACGCTCTTTATCGTGGCTTTCCGTTCGATTTCGGAGCGGCTTCTCAAGTAGAGAGATCTTTGGGTGTTGTACGGATCGTTTCACTGGCTAAGCATTATGAAAATATTTTGTACTTGTGTTAACCTTCTAATGGCTATTTTTTTTTTTCAACGTGTCCAGGAAAGTGAGGTCGGATCGTTTTGTTCATTTTTCATGTAATCAATCATTTACAAAATGGGTAAAAGAAGTAAATAATAGCATGAGACTTTCCCTAAGAAGAAGGGGAAGAACATGTTTGCTCGAAAAAGAGATTAGACTAATCAGTGAGAGAACCGAGATATCCAGGCTCTAACCTGAGGGACTCTGCTGAGCGGTAAGGGTGTCGAGTACGGTCGAGGAGAAATCGAAGATTCTATTTCGCCTTCCTCTTTCGTTCTCACCTATGCGATCGATCTCTCTCGAGCCTCGTGTTCGTGCGAGGTGTGCACCCAATGAGAACTATTCAAAATAGAGATATTTTCTTAAAGCAGACACGTATAAGAGAGAATCTCGTTCCCCGTGGCGGGAGTGAAAAATCGAACTCTCTTTCTCACGCGCGCGGTTTGCGCGACGAGAGATCCTCGCTAGAGCGCGTAGCTACTTCGAAATCTACGGCGTTTCGCTACGCGGGCAGGCAGGCAGGCAACATCGCCATAAAAATCACCCCGATAAGTGGATTTCTCCCGATGTTACTCTTACAGAGTTGCATTTAAAGCGCGTGATCTCCTTTCTTTTTATCCGAGAGAGAGAGAGAGAGAGAGATGATGATGATGATGATGATGATGATGATGATGATGATCGTTAACCTACCTGCTCTCGCTTCTCCATTCGCGAGAAGAAGAGGCCTCGCCGGTCGCGACAAAAATATTTAACTGGCTCAAATGATTTTCTGCCGTATACGATCGAGGTGTTTTCATTTTCTCGGAGTAAGAGGCAGGCGAGGATGCGAGTCGGCCTATCGGGGGAACGCGTTCTCTCTCGCGTTCGGGCGCGCCGAGAAGACGGGGTTCACCGCTGCGTGAAGAACAATGAGAGTATTTTGCTTAGGTGCAGAAGTGGAACGAGAAAAAAGGGAGAGAAAAACGCGCGAGAAGGAGGAGGAGGAGGCAAAGGAAACGGCCGACGGTATCTCACCGTCACCCGTGCCGCGGCGATGAGATGAAATCGAGGACGGTGCGCAGGCCGTGTTGCCATTAAGTAGATTGAATATTACCCTATATTCGGATGCAATCAATAGCCTAGAAAAAATGCGCTATTCGCCTTCTCGCTGGCTCTCTCGTGGTGCCACGTGTCCTTGAATAACCTATCAGCTTTGCGCGCAATTTGCCACGGTGCTGCGATGACGCATACACGTGCTCTGTCGCTTCTCGTCGAGAATCTCTCTCTCTCTCTCTCGTGTGGGTGCACTGCATATCGAGAACAGGTCGCGGTTTCCCGGAATGATAAAAAATGATTGCGAGTACTCGGTTACGCGGCGGCTCGATACTCTCGGTATCATCGGTGAGAGAGCGGTATCATTCCAGCGTCTCCTCTGCTCCCGTCGGAGGTCGATTTCTCGTCGCCCACCGCATCTCGTTACCCGGCTCGTCCGTTCATTCGGACCCGCGCGAAATCGTCGCGCGTGAACACGAAGGACGCGCGCGCGAGGCAGAGCGGCCGAGGCGAACGCATGAACTACGAGGAATGCGAATGGCTTGATCAAGCCCGTTTAAAACGAAGCGCTCCCCTCGCGAGCCGACGTCGCTGACCTGCCTCACGCGACTCGCTCTACTGTCTCGTTCTGGGTATACTCGTTCTTCCGTAGAAAGGCAGCGGGCAAGGCGAAGTGGCGCGTTCCCTTCCTAAATCGGCCGCCCGCAACGGGAGAGAGAGAGAGAGAGAGAGAAGCATCAAGGCCGGCTTTTGGATAAAGTGGCGACCGCGGTGCATTAGACGAGACGAGAAGACACATTATTTACAATCGTGTTGCATATATGGAAGAACGAATTAGCTCTCACAAATAAAAATTATCTGTCTATATAATACAACTGAAATTTCGTTGGCTTAGCTCACTTTCCGTCCCTGTATCTCCTTTCCACAGGTAAAAACTAGGTCCGGTAACTAAGTTTCAAGTTTGTATTGTATGGATCGCTGATTCCCTTTTTTCGTACATCAGTCCGGACTTACAATAGATGTAGCAAGCCTTTAGCCTTTTGCTCTATAAGCATTGCACACACAAAAATTTCACGCGTGTTCGCGTGAATTTCATACCCCTCGACGACGTATAAAAAGAAGCGCGAACGTAGTACTACGATGGTTCCCACCTTTCTCTTTCTTTCGCGCTGTTATCGAGGACTATCTGCGATAGGGAGCGCGATAGGGAAGACAGCCGTTTTGACCTTGCCTCGGAGCGCACGAATGTCTGAGGTCGACTCCGAGAGGAATGCAAATGCCTCGGTTTAAGACAAGCCACGACCCCGCGACGCGACGAGCACACCGTGCGAGGCCGGAGGTTGCCTTTTGCCGGCGTACTTCTTATTCGGAGGGAGAGACAGAGAAAGAAAGGGAGAGGGGGGGAAGAGAGACGACCGCCCGCGCGAGTAAGCGCGGTCGTGGCACGAATTTATGGTTAATAACTCGTCCGGCCGAGACACGCCATAGGGTGTACCTATATAGTACCTACCTACCTAGCTTACCTACCTACCTACCTACCCACCTATCTACGATGCGGCCGCAACGATGCGGCCCGCGCGGAATTACACGGCAACGTGAGAAATTCCGGCGAAACTCATCGTGCCGCCCCGGCGGTATTCGGACGCATACGTCACCCTGACGTGCGCAGCGGGAAACGCGTGTATGTTTACGTGTGCGCGTGTCGGGTGGATGCGTGCGCACGTGTGTGCATGGCGGGAAGTTTCCTCTCCGTTCTCTTTTTTCTTTTCCCTAGAGGTAGCGAGAGAACGGGTTGGGTCGCGTAGAGAGATAGTTGCAACGGTGAGCCGTATACTTTCTAATAGGCTGTCTTCCGTCTGTTACCTTCTCCGAGCGAAGTTCGAAATTGCGCACCGGAGAGAGAGAGATTCGGGTCGGGTTCGCTCAATGGGCGATTATTCCGCAGCGGCGTCGTCGTCGTTGAAATTACGCGATCATACGGCACGACGAGTGCGGAGAAGTGGAAATCGCTGGTCGTCGTCGTCGGAAGATGCGCGCGCTGAACATCGTGTGGAGATAAAAAGCGAATAGTTTAATTACAATTGGCTCTCTCCGCGGATATTACGGAGGCGCGCGCGAAAAGGTTGATCAAATAATTTCTCGCATCATCTCGTTCTGAGAAATCACGACGGCACCTCGGGATATATCGGCGTCAATTGAAAACGCACACTCTTTCTATTTCTCTCTCTCTCTCTCTCTTTCCCTCCCTCGTTCTCGAGGTCAGAATTCACGTTCCGCGGGAACTCTCCTCCCGCGTGGATGACATTGAAATCGATCCCTCCGCTTCGGGAGAACTCGCAGAAACGCGTAGAAAAGTCGGCTGATCACGTGCGCACGTGCAGTAAACGAGGAACGCGGTATCCTTCGCGTCTGAGGCGCACGTGGGATCGATTTGTCCACGCGTGCGTGCGTGCGCGTTACACGCGGCTGTGCAAATTTGTCAGGATCTCGAGCCACGGATAACGCGAAAGCAACGTCGACCTACCTCAACATACACACACATACGCACGAGAGGAGCGGCTCTCGGAGGCGTGCGCTTATTATCTATCGCGCTGTTACACGAGCGGCCGGCGTGTGCCTCCTTCCGTTTGGTCAAGGAGCGAGAGCAGGCCCGAGGACGCGTGCACACGACCGGCGTCGTGTGAGCCGTGTACGACGTCGACGTCGTCGTCAGCCGGAAGTCACGTTCGTGACTGTTAAACGGGAGAAGAGCGCGCGCGCGCGCTTCGGAGTCCCGGCGAATCGAGAGGAGCATCGCCGTCTTAGATTTAGCGGTCAATTTTATCGGGCGCACTCATTACCGAGCATATGCCGCGATGACGTTGGTACCGCACTCTCGAGAATGGCTTCTCAAGGGAGCGTGTGTATGCGCCTGTTCATGACGATTCGGCGCCGATTTCATTCGATTATTAATCCTCCTCCTCCCCCTTTCTTTATGGATGCCGATGCATGTGTATATGTTTAGATACGTTTATCTTTTCTTTCTTACATCGATCGTTGCCCACAAAATGTAACGACGAATGAGTGATTCATGAGAAACTTCATGAGAGGAGAGAAACTCTCGTCGCACGACTAACAGATGTCATATTAAATAACGCTTAAAAAGGAATCGAATTATTTTTCTCTGACTTGAATAAATTCATCACTGAAGAAGTTAGTTTTTATTCAATTATTGTTCGACGAAAATTTTGCGCAGTCGCGTGTGGGATCGCACGTTTTCTCAACGTAGAGTTCAATTCTACGACGCGAGTCTGGTTAAAGCCGATGCGCGAAGTTTAAGGAAAAAACCGAGATAACGTGCAGCCATTCGCCTGTATGTCTACACGCGAAGTCACACTGTAAATAAGTACGAATATTTTGTGTACAAGGTGCTGTAGAAATATCCGTTTCTCGCGATACGGATTCTTCGGCCAAGCTGCGGTGGATATTTTTTACCCTTGTGGGAAATGCATCGGACATCGTTCCACTTTTTCTCGAAGTTCCGTTGACACTTATTAACGTCTCTCTCGAACTTTCAATGCTACAGATTTCATTTTAATGCCGTCTTGAACAGCCTATTTCGACGGTAAAGCAAAAAATGGATATTTAAGGCATCGATCAAAATAGGGGTAAATTATGTTATTGAAATTGAAATCTCGAACCTATTTTGCCATTTTAACTCTTACCGTATTGTAGAAAGGAAATTTAAGGGGATGCTAAGCCGATGACAAACTTGATAATCGATAACGTAGAGACGATCCTCAAAATATGTTTATAAATATTGCACGATCACTCCAGTTTTTCTGCATTTCTCGTACGTGTAGTTCTTACTTAATGGAAGTGCGATATAAATATGAATTGAATTGGTGTGTGCTTCTCTGTTTTACCAATATCTAATGGAAAATCTATAATCAAAATGTATAAACGTTGTTCTGGAAACTTCATATCTTTTTTGCAGAAAAAGAATCGGTATTCTGCCAGTCAAGTTTTCAAATATGGCATCCCCTTAACGTGACAAAATTTCTCGGCTAATTTCCCGGCTGAACGTGGCATGAGACTGTTATTAAGCGTTCCGTTAAAAGCGAAGCTCAGCAGATTGAGAGCTGATCAAACGACGACGTTTGTCGTTTCATTACCAAATATTCGATGCTCGTTTCCCGCGGAATCCCACACTCGTCTCGGCGCCGATATCGGCGCATCGCGATTTTCGGCCGCAAACGCGGATCGGTCGCGAATTAATCGTCGATCTCGCCGATGGAAGAAATAAAAAAAGAAGCGTCGTCTCCGCGAGACACCCTATATTATAACGGTTGCGAACGCGCGCGTTGCAGTGGCTCCTTTGTTATCGCTCTTGTTGCCGTCCCAGTTTCTTCGCTCCGATACACGCAACGCGTTTCAATACGAAGTGCCGCACAATGCTATTTGCTTTGAGTCGCTTCACGTTGAAACAATGGCGCGATTTGTGCCTTCGCGTCGGTGTTGTTAAACCGATTAAGCCGACTTTGAAGCATCTGGAAAGTGGTCGTTCGCCTCTTCGAAGCGCGATACGCGCCTCCGATCCGCGTTAGATCCGACGCGTTGGACACGCTCGTTCCGACCGGGACGAATATTCCCGAGTACATCGATATCGTCCGCGATCTCGAAAAGGGTTCTCCCTCTCCGACCTTCCTCGTCGAGTCGAGAACAAATTACCGACGCTCCGCCGATCTCTTCCTCGAGCCAGCCGTCTCCGTCTAATCACATCAGTCGAATTTCGGCTCGATAAGCGCGGATATCGAATCGCACCTTTTCCTGATTTCTCTTGTCTCGCAAAAAATGGCACTTTTTCGTTGAAAGAGCGCGCCCCCGTTTGCATCCTTTGCCGGCAGTGGTTCGCGAAACGGGAGTGTTTGATCTTTCGTCGCGGGAACAGGCACGCAGAGAGGAGGTCGCGACGCGCGCGCGACTATCAACGATCGCGGGAAAATAACCGCGTTCCCGAGCGGCACCTCGGCGATACGCCGCATAATATGCGTCTCGGCGTCGTGTCGGGCTCTAAGGCTATTTCTGTACGGGCGCGAAGCAGTCTCCGGCGCGCGAGAGCGTAGATACCGCTCGCACGAAGCGGCGGCTTGTGCCAGCTGTCTCGTTCCTCCGAAAGAGGAGAGAAGCCCACCGACGACACAGATACGCGAAGCACGGCCGAAAATTGAAACGGTGCTTCGATGGGCGATTCGCGAGTCTCGAATAATCTCTCGCGAGGGCCGGCCTGTCGAAGATCGGATAATTGCGCGTCGGAACGCTGCAGATCGCGCGGACGACGCTTCGATAACGTCTCGATAAAGTGACACGAAGCTTCGAGCAAAAATGATGCTCCGATAAAGCAACATTTGCCAAGCCGAGATTTACCAGTCTTTCTCTCGGGTCGTTCCCATTGTGTCTGGATATAATACGATATGATATATATGATACGTTAAGCTGTCGTTTCGACGGCTTAACCGAATAAACAGTCGTAATGTACATTTATATCCAGGTATGATGCACGGGAGATTAGAAAGATTTTCTAATCTTAGACTAACAAATGCCTAATTAAGACTTTGATGAAGTTTAGCGCAGGGGACGGAGGCTTCAAGTAAGACTAAAGCATCGATAGAGCAATGTTTGCTAATACCAGCCGGAAACTCATTAATCTCTCTGGCCGTTTCTGTCGTGTTGAATTTAATCCTGAGAGCAACATCCGCGATCTTGGCGCTGGAATAACATCATAGGCTTCTCAGGCCTGCAGCACAAACAAAATTGTAAAAATCTTGGTCCTTTGCATTTTTTAAATTACTTATGTTTATTAAGTTAGTGGATAAGGCTGATGATAGCAATGATTGCATGAGCTTTTTTCTCGGTAACAGGGAAATAAGAGTATAGCGTTTTTTGCACAAAATGTGGATAAGAGGATGAGCGAATGAAAACGCGTGTAGGCCTAACATGTCTAACATTACTGTCAGGATTAATACGATGTGATATGATACGTCAAACTGTCGAAATAACAGTTTAGCTGCATAATCGACGATCATGATGTACTCGCATATCCGTAGAGTGAAGATAGTCAGTTTTGGCCTGGCGAATGCGTAGTTAAAGCTTTGCCGAAACTCAGTATAGGAGATACGATTTGTGCGCGAAGGTCATGACGTTATGAAATTCGTGACTCGAGTATTCTCGTGTAGGGAAGAAAAAGTAAATAAACTCTCGTGGAAGTCGGCACACGACTGAAAACAACTCTCCGTCGTAGTTGCGTTGCTCGGTTCCGCCGGCATCGCGAGAGTGGCCGGTGTGTTTAAACGCGGCGTTAGCGTAGGGACTTTCGATTTAGCGTTTCGACATCGAGAGAGCCACGCGTGGCTCTCGGTGGCTGCGACGGCGGGTATACGATATTCCCCGACTAGTTCTGAAAAGCCGTTCGGCCGTAGGCAATAAACATTCCTGCTGACACGATTATTGCCGGCACGCCGACGGGATGTATTAAAAGTCGCGCCGATGATGCATGTCGTAGGCGCCCCGACCGTAAAACTTTTGTTTACGAGGGCGAACGAAGATACCGTCGGTCGCAGACTCATTAGGCCCCGCGGGAGTCTTCCTCCTTAAACCGCGTCGGATGCATTCCGCAAAAGACGAATCTATTTTTCTCCGATAAGTCCACCACCGACCGGATAATAAAACGATCGGCGAACGCACGACGAACGTCGACGGTTCGACTATTCGACATTTTATCCGATTTTTTTCATTCGACGCTGGCCCGCCAAAATATTTGTGCGATAGTCGACAAAGTTCTCGCGACCAAGCGAGCGTGGATATACACGTATTAATGTCGAACACAACCCGAGTCGAAACGCTTTAACGTTCTTCAAGATAATTCGCGTCTACTTAAGTGGCCTACAGGCTAATAAAAACTTACTTTGACGATCGTTCTGACACTCGTTAACTTTTTCTTTTAATTATAATTTAATTTTAACGCTACTTTTTGAACAACCTACCTTGGCGTTGAAACAGCAAAAACGGAAATGTAAAACATCAAAGTAGGAGTAAATTATATTGTTAGAATTGAAATTTAATCTATTTTGTTATCTTAGTTTCTATGTAGTGTCTAGCAGAATTAAAAGTTTAACACAGGAACAAAATTTCAACTCAGATGCACGAATTTCGCAATCAAAGAAGCGAGTTAAGAATTTATTACATCGTTACCATCTTAGTAATCTTTTGTCACTTGTTTTTAGTAGGTCACTAAAAAGTTCACTATCGTCCAAAATGGATCATTTTTTTCCTGAGTTACTTTTTTCCTAAGTTCTACCGTTACATTTGTAAAATATAGGTGTTCTATATATATTTTCGTCGTCTCTCTTAATAAAACTGCTCCGAAAGCGTACTTATGTTATATCGTATCATGTCCTTAATCTTTCCTTGTGATGAGCTTTCAAATCGTTCTTTGAAAATAACTCGCTATATACTCGGGAAAAATTAATCTTAAATCAATGATAGATTAAAATCTTTTTAGGAGATTTTTAATCTTGATTTGATTGAATTTATATTGATGCAAATATTGCACTCAATTCAAGATTAAAAATCTTTGAAGAATATTATGATATTTTTGCTTATACACGAGAATATCATTGATTTAACTATTTTTAATAACTGACATTGATAAAACTATTGTTTTGTGTATTATTATATTATTATACGTTATAATATTATACGTTATAATATTATACGTTATAATTGTTATACGTTAAGTTACCCAAAGATAAACCTGGAAAGCCAAGAAGTAAGTGTTACCTTTTTGCTTAAATAGCTTTAATACTCTCAGAATTTCGCAAAAAATGTCGCTTTTGGTCGATATTTTGATATCTGAGAATTTACCTTTTCTCACTTTTTCAGAAGAAGCAGTCACTATTTCACTTTTTTTTTTTCCATTCCGGTGAGTAAATGGCAGCGCTGTTATCAGAACGGAATGATTTTTATGCAGACGATTGTTATTGCAAAATGTGCTCGGTTTAAATCGTGTATCTTTCGTCGTGTATGCTTAACGATAACCATCGGTGATTCTTTAAACCACGCGACGCTCCGTCATCGTCGTCGTCGTCGAGTCCGAGATGCAGAAGAGCGAGGGCGAGGACGAGCGGACGGAGGAGGGAGGGAGGTGGCGGGCGGGGAAGTGATAGAATTTAATGTCGACGGCGCGCCGTTTGATAAGATGGGCAATATATGTACAATCATGGTGGTTATCGAGTCGTTACTACCGCGTCGCACTGACCTTTAAGCGCGGGGGTCAATTCTGGCTGTTCCTTCGTCCGTGTCACGTACTTACGTGGTGATTTTCTCATGATGCGCCGTAATTGACGCGCCTACCTCAATTCCGTCACACTTTCGCCGGATGCGATTTTCGTCTCTCGAGCGCGTCCGTCGTCGAGGATCGCGAGGGTCGCCGTTAACTTTCGATTCCGCGTCGCAATTTCGACGGGCAAAATCGATCTTTCGAAATCTGCACGCGTGAGACCGCTCGAGAGAGAATTCAGTCCTCAAATCATCAAATTACACACAATTTCTACAGATTACAAAAAACGAAGAAAACAAAACAAAGGAAAATGGAACCTGTCATTCGCGTCTCTTTCGTCTCGTCGTTCAATGTTCGTTCTTATTGCGTTTCTCGAAATTCACCATTCATCATCATACCGAGGCGGGCGTTTTCGACCGGCGACAAAAGGTCACTTCGTATGCGCCCCGAAAAAGCGGGCCGGCCTTTTAAGCCACGCTGAGCGATATCGCGCCACGAGCGGCAGGTGTAACTGTACGTGCGGTGTGCCGGATGTAGAAGCGAACGGTAGAACGCACGCCCGCAAATGCTGCGCGATTCGTCTTCGACGTTTACACATGTCCCCTGCGAGATCGCCTTCTCTCTCTCTCTCGTCGCACTATGCGCGCGTGCACGCACACACACACACTATCGGCCTATCATCCTATCACGCGGGCGACACGATATAAGAGAGCCGGTGCATGCACAAAAGGCGCTGTCGACGCCGTGGAGCGCGTATCTCTCGTAGGACTCTCACTCTCGACGGTGTACGCACGCGCGCGCGCACGCACACATCTGTGGCGCGAGGCACGCATCGCTTTCGCATGTAGCGAGTCGCGTTCAGATTCTCAGCGACCTGTTCGCGAAATTCTTTCGCATCTATAGCGATTATCCGAGTCGAAATTTTCGACCGACGTTCAGTCCGAGTTTAATTCCGCGTTATACTTTCCAAGGTTTTCTATTGTCCTTCTTTTCTATTTGCGATACAAATTCGGGAAGTTGTTGCCACTTGAAGATTTGAATTTTAAATTCTACATTAAGTCTTCGAGTGGAGAGAAGACGAAAATAAGGTCCCATTTGCAGCATCAAAGGAGACACGACGGTAGACCTTCGGAGACTTAAGTCCATATTTTGAACTCACTTTTATCGATAAAGGTGAGTTCGGAACATGGATTTTAATGTAGCATGAATTAGACTTTAACGTTGGATTCAAATTCCGACTCGCGGTACTTCGGGTCGAAATTTTAAATTCTGTATTAAGTCCTCGAGAAGGAGGAGACGGAAGTTCCTATTTGTAGCGTACAAAGAACACCACAGGTGCTTTTTTAATACTACGAATGGCAGTTGAGACCTTCAGAACTTATATTTTAGTTCTGCACCGAGTCTTCAAGCGGTGGAAAAACGGCAATAATTTCCCCCGTTTGAGGATTTGGTGCAGAAATTAGAATTAAACCAAATTAAACTTAAAGTACGACTAAAATTTCGACTCCGGGCCCTGTCGCGATGCGCACGCTGTGCAACTCTCTTACTGAGACCTGAAGTTTTATGCTTCTTATTTTTATGTTACCGCAAGGTGTCAGCGAAAGTGCGTTAGATGGGAGACTTTTTATCACAGGTGTTTTCGGACCGTGTCTAGAGAGTGTCAACTCTCGGTGAATTTCACGTCGATCTTTTTCGGAGCGGGAATGAGAAGCCATTATTGAAAGTTCCTCAACCGTTCGTCGTCCGTCCGTCGGCGTGACCGGACGATCTCTCGCGTGCATTGCCGAAAGCGTCGGAAACGGCTTGTGTAATTCCGATTGTTGCATTGTCTCGCGTAACGTCCGATCGCGCGCTCCTTTTCCCCATCGCCCTAGTCCATTAACGTCCGACACTGTACAGTCCCAACGCGTGCATCGGCGTCGTCTGCATTGCCGTTGCGCTCGCATCGTCGTCGTCGGCGGCGGCGGCAGTGCGACCGTAGAGACAGAGAAGGAGGGAACGAGCGACAGGGAAAGGGAGGGCAGGCAGAAGCAGGAGGAATCTATAGGTGGGAGAAAAGGAGGGAAAGAGGACAGAAGGAAAGGACGAGAGGCAGGAAGAGACAGAACGAGATATGAAGTGTCGGTGGCGAAGGGGGTAGTAGTGGAAGCACTGCTCGATGAGAGAGAGAGGGAGAGAGGGAGAAATCGCGAGAGAGAACGAGCAAGAGGGAGGGATCGCGGGGATCGAGGAGGCCGAGATAAAGCGAGACGGAGTGATCCGGGAGATCGTTGAACCCGACCAGTGAGCGCAGTCTGTGCTCAATGCGCGGCTGCGTGAATGTGCGAGCGCGTGAGAGTGCACATCGGTGCATCGGTGTGCGCGATGCGGTATCGCGACCGAGAAGGTGCATGGTAGGAGCAGCAGCAGCAAGAGGGGCAGGGAAGGAGGAGGTTCGGCGATGGGTACGGGGGGGAAAGGAGGACCTAGAGAGAGGGAGAGTTGCCGGTGTGGTGAGGGAAGCGTAAGGCCAGGCCAGTCAGTAACGATGTCATTAGTTTAGTCAGTCAGCGAGTCAACAACTACGGTCTTTCGCAGGCGGTTTCAAGTGGGTCCCGCGGGCCTCTCTCTCCCTCCCTCCCTGTCTCCCGCCCTTGCCCTGACCGCGTCCCTTCCTCCCGGCTTTTTACGGACCCTTCCCGCGGCGGCTCGGGGCCTCTGGATGTCGCGATTGACTGACCCCGTGCGCGCCGGCGAACAGGCGTTACCGAGCGATGACGAGCGAGTCGAGCGAGAGATCGTCCTGCGGCTCCTCCGATTCGTCGAGTCGAGAATATGTCGAACGCCTTCGCGTCTTCCTCGGAGGTATCTCCGGGCTTCTTCTCCAGCGTCTTCGCGCGTCGGGATTATCGTAAGAGCGGCTGCACCTTTGTCGCCGTGGCATTACGTTAACCGCCGATTAAAGCCAATTTCTTCATAATCGCACGCGGAGAGCGCGCACGCGCTGCAGCCCGCGCGCTGTCGCAGTAAAGGGGTTTCTAGATCGCGGAAACGAATTCACGAAAGACGCGGCGCTGCAGCGTCGAAGGCTCGGAAAGAACTGGTTTTTTTTTTTTTTTCTTTCCCGCCGATCTTTTCGGTTTCTTATCTTCTGAAGTCAGCTCAAACGACTTTCTGTCGTTTTAATCACAAAAATAATAGTAACGATATGCATGTAAAATTACTATCGCTGACACTATACTATAATACGTAGAAAAAAATGTTACTACGTGGTTTACAGTTATGATATTATAGTTATAAATGCGAAAAATTTTTCTATCAGTGCGATGACGCGGCTTGATTCCCGGCTTCGTTCGGTTTCGAGCGACTCGGGCTTCTAACGAGTCGTAATAACGATAATTGATACCCAGCGCTAAGCCTTCTCGTCGGTCTCAGAGCCGGTTGCTGCTGCACGGTGGTGTCGTCGGTGTGCGTGAGAAATGAGAAAATCCGCTCCGCGGAATCGCGCGGATTCCCGTAGCGCCGCCGCCGCGGGTACATCTGGCTCGCGTATACACGCGTAGAGATCGTATTTTTTCTCATTTTCTCTCTTCTTTTCCTCCGCCTCGGCGTTGCGTACGGCAGGAACGCGGTTCGCGTTAATACACACACGCGCACACATATGTACGCAATTTTGTAAGGCTCACGAGACATTCGGTTGACCCGTTTTCTATTTGCGTTCTGAACTGCATTCAAATTTCGTTATAACGGACGGGCAGCGCCAAATTCTCATTACAACGAGATTCAGATTCGCAAAGTGAGCCAATGTAAAGCGCGCGTATCGAGCGCAGAGTGTGTCGGTGCCGTGTTCGTCCTTTTTTTCCTCTTTTTTTTATTCACGAGCTGTTTAAACAATTAGGGACAGATTTATCGAGTGGACGCGTGCCGATGATACCTGCCGAAGTTGCGGTGTGAGTGAAATTTTAACGGACGCCGGTCCGAGTACCGTTCTTCCACGATCTCTTATCTTAACCATAGACGAACGTCTCAACGAAAAAGAAAAAAAAAAGGGAGAGAAAGAGAGAGAAAGAGAGGTGGAGGAAGTTTCTCTCCATCGGCGAGAACTTCTATCCTCGATCGATCGATTACGATCGTCCCGAAAATTGCATAATGAAACGTATAACGTACACGACGCTATCCTCCCCCCTTCCCCTGCCGCTCAAGCCGCGGTACAAATCTGTTTAAGTGCGAAACCGTGTTCTAACGCGAGAGAAAGAGACGGAGCGAGCGAGCAGAAGAAGAAGGGGTCGCACGTCGCTCTCTCGTCTCTCCGTGGGTCTCCGCGGATTATGCAGCCGGGGAAGCCTCGTTGGAAGTTTCCTAACGCGTCGACGCGCGTTTTCACGGCGGCAGAAATAATAAGGATAACAACAACAACAACAAGCCACGAAAGAGGGAGAAAGAGAGGGGACGAAATAATCCCCGCGGACGGGTCGCGCGTCGTGCAATGCCGCAACCGCGACGCGCGCTGCACCGCGCGTGCACCCGTCTTTGCACCACCATCATCGACACCACCTCCACTCCCACTTCCACCACCGCCGTCGTCGTCGTCATCGTCGCTAGACGACGAGCGAACACACGCTCGCGCGCCACGGGTGGCAACGCCTACGTGTGTGAGTGTTTTATACGCGGGTCAATGACTCGGTCGAGTGCATAGTTTGCGCACGCGCCGGCGCGTGTGTCTGTGTATACGTGCGACAGCGCGGTGGTGGCGTGCGTTCGCATTCTCTCTCTCTCTCTCTGTGTGTGTGTACGTGCACGCGTACACGGCGTATTAGATATGTTAATGTATCGTGAGCTCTCTGACTCAATAGCGCGGCCAATATTCCGCCGTGGCGTCAATCCGGCGTCGGGTGTATCGCATTTTTCGCGGAGCCGGGCCGCAAAAGTCGGCTCCTCCTCTTCCGCGCGGCGAGAAAGCGGCGGAATCCCGAGGGAGAGAGCGCCGGCGGCCATCGGCTGTCGTCCACGCGCGTATATCTGTTTTGCGAGGCTAGAGACGGCGATTAGAGACGCGTAATTTTAGAGCTCTTGTTTTTTCTTCTTTTTTTTTTTTTAGAAGCGTATCGATCGTTATTTTCGTGTCGCAGGAGAGGAGGGAGGGAATGAGAGGGGGGAGGGGCTGCGTTATTTATTTGTGCGCTCCGGGAAAAGAAACACCTCCAACGTCCAACTTTGATACACTAGAACTAGTAATTTATCCAATTGCAAATAGAATATCACCTGCACATTTGTTGATGGGGATCTTTGGTTTTACGCGCCGAGTGTCACGCTTGAACGCGAAACGCGTCTCGCGTTCGGCGGCGGCACGAAGTTCTCGCGCAGTTTCGCGCACGGTAGGAGTCGCTATTTCGTCGCGTCGCGCACGTGAAGAGAGAAAAACGTTCGCCGAACGGGCGCCCTATGACGCCGAAACGAAAGTTCAGTGACACGCGACGACTCTTCTACGTACATTATTGAGCCACTAGTTGTTGAAAAGTATCGTTAGTAACGATCGACGCCGGCGAAGGCTCGACTTCGCGAAGACGAGGAGAGATAGAAACGGAGACAGAGAGAAAGAGAGAGAAGGGAAAAGACGCAGCTTTCTAAAGAAATGTGATATTTCCTTTTCTCCGAGAACCGGAGGAACTTATTAAATTTACTTCGCAATTTGTTACTCCTCACGAGAGCGGAGGAACTTTCCGCCGTGTCCCATGGAATCTCGACGTGACGATGAGAGGGAAGCGCCCCCTCCCCCCCCCNGTCAGAAAAGACAAGAATCTACCGCCATCGTTTGTCCCGCTTTCCGTTTCGATTCCATCGGAGGGAACGATAATACGCCATCGCCATTATAATCTACGGTGGTATCCGTCGCGGTGAGTCCGCGCGCGTAATGCGCGTCTCTTATATCACGGCTCATTAAAGCGGTTAATTGGTTTAATGCTGCACGCGCAATGCAAGCGCGCGCGGTTGGAACTCGGCGCGGACCTCGATGTGAATTTTCCCTCGGCTACCGTTTACGACCAGAAACACTTTTATCGCGGGATCTCCAAGCGGCATCGAGTCACTTCGCGCTCGCTGAACGATCGCGTTGAAGTCTCGGCCTCCCCCCGTTAACCGCTAGCGTATCGCATTCGAAAGATTAATTAACTCAACACTCCGACGGCTTACCGCGAGAAAACTTTTCTCCGCTGCCGCCGGCAGACTCGGAGAGATCGCTCGCACGGTGTCCGACGACTATCCTTGCCCACGTAAATTCGCACATCCAGCTTTATACGGAGGACTCCTGTATGAAATATTACAATTGCGAACTGTCATTGTCGAGATGTATTTCTCGACGAGGCGGTAACTGCCGGCAGATCGAAGCCACTCGTTCGTGTACTGAAAGCAGCGCCAAAAGTGCAAGTAATGTTTGTTTCAAGTGGCATTTTTCACCTGATCGACGTTAAACGGTTACTCCAATACTACTTGGCAGATATTTACTAAAAGTGAAAATATAATTGGCTATATGTTACATTTAAGCGGATTTACTTGTTTTTTTCTGTTATATAAGGGGACATTTACTTGCGCGTGTTAAAACAATTGCGACTGATATTAAATTCGCAGTATATTAGAATGTCGGGATTTATTTTTAGAAAATTTTCGCCGGACGGAAAAATCTAAATTTAAAACCACCGGGGCTCTTCGATGGCAAGGAAGTATTACATAATTCTAGCAAATCTCTAGTTAATCTCTTTTAAATTTAGGAGAACTTCACGCTTACATTCAGTGATGCGTTTGCAAATTAAGGTATTACCGCGTTTAAGTATTTGCCGGAAGCTATTAAAATATACTTTCTCATTAAAAGTCGTTGAAAGAAGTGGATCATCCCCACGGCCGAAGGTTCCGATGAATTTCCCATCATAACACGATCACGATTCGTCACAAACCATCCCTTACGACCCAAGAATATGACCGTTTCTTTTTCACTCGAGACGGGAGATCGGACGATCGCGCGTAATTTCTTTTATAGCCGTGACTCTCCGATAGAGAACGGCGTGTCCCCCGAAATACCTCGGATAGGTTAAATTCTGGACTGTGACGCGATCATAAGGATGTGGGTCGTTACACGGACAGAATTAATAAACCGTAAGCGTGTAATTGCCGTAAGGACATTCATCTCCCGCCCGGTGACTCGTGACATCGACTTAAATCCAACCAATCTGAAAGGTACATGCGCGTGCGCGCATACTTTATATACGTGTTCGGCGCCTAATGAATCTAACCGCTCTCGAATATATACCGTGGAAGGTGAGTGACCCCCGTGCGCGCACATTGCTGGTCTAACAGTCACAATGAAATTACTGTTAGACGCGCGAACTAGGTCGTCCTATCGGCGTCATTATGTAAAAATCCGTATAAAAACTGTCATCCGCGTGTCTCGATCTTCGGGGGGCCGTGTGGAAAGTCCGTTCGATTTCTCGGCCGGGACTTTTATTTTCACGCGCCGCTAACGCGCTAACGAAACGACCTATTTTCAGCCGCGGCCGCTGTTCTTCTTCGGATTTTTGCTTTCCGATTAAATGACACACACAGAGAGAGAGAGAGAGAGAGAGAGAGAATAAAGAAAAGAAGGTGGAAGGAAACGTCGTGGCCGTCGTCATCGGTGCTCGTGACGATTCTTATTCGCGTCTAACGCCGAATATCCCAGTGGAGCGCGCGAAAAGAATTAATTTCGTTGAGTGGCGCATAAAAAACTCTGAGTTATACCGACGACAGGATACACTTTCGTGCACGACGAGCGGTAAAATATGAAGCGGACCGTGCGCTAAAGCGACTCCATTATTCAGGCCCTCCCCCCTCCCACGAAACGACAATAACATTGCGGGAAATAAATAAATAAAGAATCGGCCGCGCACGGTGGTGAGCGAATTTGCGCTTGTCGCCGGGAAAACAGCTCGGCGCACCTCGACGTTTTATAATACATTCTCGCGGGGCTCGCGGAATGAATAATGCGTCGCTGGGACGGAAATTTCGGGATTCCGCGTATAATGAGGAAAACACACTCGAGCGCCGCATTTATCATTTTGACAACAGCGCGCTCCGAGGAGGAGGGAAATTTTATCGGAAGGCATCTCGCGTTTCTAACGACCGAACATTAGGAAAGGGAACCAACTGCGAACGGACGGACGGGTGGGGGTCGTGCGAGTGCGCGAACGCGAGCGAGTGGGTCGTTGACCCTGCCGAAAATTTCGGGACACGATTTCTCTCCGCGGCATCCATTCGTCACGATAAACCTCGCTCCGCGAGCACGGAGTCCGACGCGTGACGGATGATAATAATAATCCGTCAAGGGCGCAAAAACACGGACGCTTCCCTCTAAAGGCCGGCGATACTCTCTCGATATTTCAGAGAGCGGACGGATTACGAAATCGAGCGAATTCGCGGAGAGACTCACCGACGGCTGAAGTTTCGCCAACGCCGGTCGCAGCTTTCTTTAGCCCCGTGTTTGACAGTTACTTCAATTTTTAGTATGCAGCCTTCTCCATTTTTCATCTTTATCCTAGCACAGCACTTCAAGCCATTCGCGTCGTTCTACCGCATTCCCCTGCGTAATACGTCGAATTTTTAACAATGAATAAATAATTTTTACATATAAATAGTGTAATTATAAAAATATATTCTCATATAAGAAGAATAGACTTCTCCTGTTGAACAAGTTTCGATTGATGATAAGCCCATCCGCCGGAGAGGCTGGAGGAGAGACCGTCGTCTTTGAATTTTTCGTAAAAATTTAACGGCACGACCTACAACTTCGTCAGTGGATGCGACGACGATCGAGGGGGGAGGGCGGCCGCGCTCGGCGAATTGACTCGTATTAACGATCGGTTACGGAGATGGGCGCGAATGTTTCCACAGAGCGGCGCGTCTGGCTCGTTCGAGTGTTAATACTAATTTCACTAAGTACTGGCGACTAATGAAATAAACGTTAACCGCTTCGGCTCGTAGCGCGGCGCGACGCGCCGGTCACTGACCCGTTATAGTTTAGACTGTAGCGGCGAGATATATCCTCTGGTTCAATAGTCACTAATGTTAGATAGCGCAGACGTACGCCGCGGAAAGGAGAGATAGCGTTCACGAGCTGCGAACGCGCGTGCGCCCACGTACGGTACGTATGCGTGTGTGCGCGCGCGAGTCGTCGATTTTTTTTGTAAGAACGTCCGATAAATTTCGCTTCGGAATTGACGAGCGAGCGTGTGCCGAGAATATGAATAACAACGACGTATGCGTATCGTCGAGCGGCGCGCAATATCACGCAAGGTCTCGCGAAGATATCGCCCGGCGGTTCACTGTTGTTTCACTTTTACTTAAGGTAGTAATGGCGTAGTTTTTTTTTTTTTTTTTTTTTTTTTTTTTTTTTTTTTTTTTTTTTTTTTTTTTTTTTTTTTTTTTTTTTTTTTTTTTTTTTTTTTTTTTTTTTTTTTTTTTTTTTTTTTTTTTTTTTTTTTTTTTTTTTTTTTTTTTTTTTTTTTTTTTTTTTTTTTTTTTTTTTTTTTTTTTTTTTTTTTTTTTTTTTTTTTTTTTTTTTTTTTTTTTTTTTTTTTTTTTTTTTTTTTTTTTTTTTTTTTTTTTTTTTTTTTTTTTTTTTTTTTTTTTTTTTTTTTTTTTTTTTTTTTTTTTTTTTTTTTTTTTTTTTTTTTTTTTTTTTTTTTTTTTTTTTTTTTTTTTTTTTTTTTTTTTTTTTTTTTTTTTTTTTTTTTTTTTTTTTTTTTTTTTTTTTTTTTTTTTTTTTTTTTTTTTTTTTTTTTTTTTTTTTTTTTTTTTTTTTTTTTTTTTTTTTTTTTTTTTTTTTTTTTTTTTTTTTTTTTTTTTTTTTTTTTTTTTTTTTTTTTTTTTTTTTTTTTTTTTTTTTTTTTTTTTTTTTTTTTTTTTTTTTTTTTTTTTTTTTTTTTTTTTTTTTTTTTTTTTTTTTTTTTTTTTTTTTTTTTTTTTTTTTTTTTTTTTTTTTTTTTTTTTTTTTGAAGAATTCCTCCTACCTGCGCTATATATAGATTTAAATATGACCCGATTATTGGCGCAGCTAGAAGTAGACTGGACGGAAGCTGATATATTCGCAACCGAAGTGCCCTATTTCTAATTTCTATTTTCAATCTCTCCTAAACGACGTTTGAGATTTTAATTCAGGACTAATACAGAGATGCTGTACACAAGTTTCGGAAGTATGAATCGCTTTGTATTGAAAATACAGCGGTGCAAAGCTCGGAGATCGTAGCGATACTCGGAATATGTATGCATATGCACGTATTCCAACACTTGTACCTCTTTCTCTTACCTGTACTACATTGTTTTTAGATCGACTGAAAAATAGAAAACAAATTAATGAGAGAAATAAATAAATAAAGAAAAATATTATTTTTATATTCGTACATCCGTAACATATGTCTACCTCAACCTCGTATCAAATCAGACGGTGAAATAATTTCTTCGATAAATACGAAATTTATAAACGGTCCCTTCGATGCGCAACTGAAAATACGACGCTCTGTGATACGGCCATCTTAAGGAAAACAACGAGAAGAAAAAGAAATGAAGTCGTTGATTCCTCACTTTCCTTCGTCAAGCGACAACGCGTCGCCGGTCCTTATCGAGTTTCGAAGATCGATGCGTACCGCGAACGTTAATCGCCAGGGAATGGCGGAGAAGGGAAAGGGGGAGGGCAGGGTGGTCGGCGAAGTCGGCCAGCGTGGGCACCATTCGTGAGTCAAACGCTAACGCTATGAACCTACTGCGGCAGGTCAGTGGCCTCGTTGGAGGCCCGAAGGCCCATTCTCCCGTCTAATAGTCACGCTAAGACTACTGTTAGTTACACAAATCCCCGTGGCGGGTCAAACGCGGGGCGCGATCCGGGCGATCCGGTTCTCTGGAACTTTCGCGTTTCACGGCGCGGAGGAACAGGAGGAGGAGGAGGAGAATCTGGCTAACTACGACAAAGGGCTTCTGCCTGTTACGAGACCTCCGGTCGGCTCTCCGGCTGGAAAATGCGAGGATCTTATATCCGTGGAGAGAGATCGCGATTCGGCTTATCGGGGATTCACGTAGTTGCGGAATACTCGTCGCTCCGTCCTCCTTTCTCTCTCTCTCTCCCTCTCTCTCTCATGGAAACTCTCGTCGAGTTATATAGTTCTTTCTGAAGTTACACGGCTAAAAATATAACGGCATCGATTTTAAGTTCGCAGGCGGGTCTATTATATCCGCCCGGACTCAACTCTCTCTCTCTCTTTCTTTTTCTCTTTCTCTCGCGCACTCTCTTTCCTTCATTGTTCCCCGCGGACCGATAAGGCTAATTCTTTTTCCAAGCGGCACGAGTCGCTCGGTCGAGAAGATGCATCGAAAGCGCGGCACAGAGAGAGAGAGAGAGAGAGAGATTTAAAAGTCACGCGACCGCGTGGTAATTCGGGACGGAGTGTCCGTACGAGGGGAAAACGGCGCGTAAGCTGTCCGTCCGTCCGTAAAAAGCTCCGCGACTTGCGCGCACGAGCGTGGCCGAAACGGCGACATCGATCGAGGAGCTACTTTCACCAAGGGTGAATGCCTTTCGACTTTATACTCGCCTTCATCCGCCTTCGCAAGCCGCCGTGAGAAGGAAGAACGAGCGAAGGGGGGAGATATCGAGGGAACGAGAGGGGGATGGGAGGGGGGGGGAGCAGAGAAGGACAGAAGAAGAGAAAGAGATAAACGCGCGAAGTACGTCACGTTTCACTTCGTTCCCCATGTTGCACGACACGACGACGGGCGTTTCGACGGAACCTGTTGCTCCTTACGTTTTCGCGGGCTTGCGGATCGTCGAACGGCGGCGTCCATTTTTCTCGGGCGCGAACGGCCGCGCCGAGCAGCCGCTAACAATAGTGCATTAACCGGTTGCCCCGATTACCGGGGCTCTCTCGGCCGCTTCGCGTCTCGCGAAGGAAGAAGACGACGACGATGACGGTACTATAAATTCGATGCAACGGCCGACGACTCGCGACCGTCGATTCGATTATGGCCGGGCGAGGAGATATCACTTGACGAGCTGCGGCGCCTCGCGCGAGGTGCGGACGAACAAGTGGAAACGTAATCGGTCCCGAGTACCGTGTGTACGTATTCCAATAGCGGTGATTTACGACCGGTCTCCCCGATATCGATTAGCTTTAACTTCGGTCCGATTTGCCCCTCTCTCTTCCTCTCTTTTCCTCCGGTCCCGCTCGAGAAGCGGCAATGTCACAGTTAACGCAGTTGAATGCGCAGGTGATGGTCGCTACGCTTAGATAGGTATATGTGAATTTGGCAATCATTTTACTAGTCGATAAGTTAAAGTATTTTTTATAGATAGTTTTTACGTATCATTCGTATTTATCAAACAGAATGACGGAATATGAAACGAAGATGTGAAAAAATTCCTCGAATTTACTCCAAACAATATGTCACGCAAAGTGCAATAATCTGAGAGTAACTTTTGGTAAATTCATTGCTGCATTAACGTAACAAAAAATTTCTATCTTTGTATGATGTCGATTTAATGATTACGTTGATATTTGCCCCATAAATATAACTAAAATTATTTTAAATATCTATATGTATAAATGTAACTATGTAAGAGAGAAAGTTATATCCAATGTAACTTACATATTTATATGCATGCGACTGAAATGATTATAAATTTTCTATCGTCGATTTTCTCACGTCGTGACTATCGTGACTATGAAAGTCTATCTGGATATATCACTGTGTCTCATCGAGAGTTACATGTCAAATATAATTAATTGTACTTGAGAAACCCAAGCAGCCGATCAATGGAGAGCCGATGGAACCGCCGATTGGTCGAGAGACGCGCTCGCGCGTCTCGACTTACATTTATTTACGGTATTACCGATAATCAGTCTATAATCAGTCGAGCTTCTGTGCAATTTGTAAAAATTCACGCGGCGGTAAGCATGTGCAAGTTACAGACGACGTTTCGATGATCGATTCGAAAGTCGCGCTCCTCGCAGACTGACGTTCGCTATCCCTTTTTCGCTCGCTCTTGCAGGTAACTTGTGTGTCCAGACTCGCGTAAAAGTGTATCTCTTGTAAAACCGTATCCTCCACCGTATCCTTGGGTTACCGACTCCGCCAAGTCAAGTGCGTACCGCGTCGCCATTGTCGTACCGGTTGTCCGTCAAGGTACGATTCCCTTATTAAGGTATATCCGACGAGGTCTCGCCGATTTCAATCAACGAACCTTGCATGCGCGACGCGAGCAACTACTTTCGGGACTTACTTTTCGGCCGGTAAGCCGCGCTAAGCCGCCAAGATTTCATCACGAGCCGGCAGTATGTGAGTGAGAGAGAGAAAGAGAGAGACCGTACGTGGGCCAGCAGACACGACGACATGTGCTTCTTCGATATCGCGCCTCGTGTGTCTTGTAATAAACGGCCTTACGAAACTCCGACGAATAAACGAACGGTAATCGTTAGTTTCTCGTTAGTTTCTCGTTAGTTTCTCGTTAGCATCTCTCTCTCTCGCGCGCGCGCGCGACTGCTGAATATACAATAAATTATATACGTCGGCGCGTGTCTTATTCAATTCGAGGACACATCTCGTGAAAACGTCGCCGCGCACGACTTCACCGAACGATAACGTTTAATCCGATATTCTCACCTTTGAGAAACATTTTACTTACGAACACGTAACGCTTTCTCGCATGACGATTCTCGATTTGATCACGCTTCATATATTATTTATATACATACCCGAGTCGAAATTTCAGTTCTTCGTTAAGTCCATTTAGTTCTACATTAAATCTTAAAAGGTCTCACATCGTAATCCTTTTAACCATTTGAGTGCCAAGGAGCGATTTTGCGCTTCTTCTGTTTCGCTCGAAAAGTACCAGCGTTCTAGGCTGCGAAGCCGATAACCGGCACCCGCTCGGCTTCTGTCGATGCGCGTCTTAACGGCTACCATTCCGTTTTAGATAAAAATGAAATAATGAGACAACTGATAAAAGAATGAATTTTAATTGCAATCTAACATTTGGATGCAATCATCGGAGAATAAGACAAGCGCTATCGCGCCGTTTGGCATTTCTGGATGGGGAATAAGACAAGCGAAAAAGCGCTCCTTGGCACGTTTGGACGGGGAAACAGCAGAGACGCGTGGCACTCAAACTTTAAGATTTAAAGTAGGCTTAATGTATTTTATATTTATAAGAATATATAATTTTATGTAGAAATGAAACTTCCTTAATTGAAAAAGTTCTATATAAATAAAAAATATCATATCCTTGTTATTCAAGAATAACTTTCATTAATTGAGAAGAAAAGATATTGGGTAGAAGGAACGATACCTCCAAGTTGATATAATTCTCAGATGCATTTCTTGTGAGAAAAAATTCCGTGTAGTTCAATTAAAAATGTTATATTCTTATTATTCAAGAACAGTTTTCATTTATTGGAAGGGAAAGATATCGGGCAGGAAGAACGAAATCTTCACAAATTGTTACAATTCTCAATTTAAAGATATCATTCTACCTATGTAACATTTCTTCTCTCAACTTGTGGAAGTTGTTTCTGAATAACAAGGATATGAAATTTTTACTGGAACTATATAGAATTTCCTCGTGTGTAAGTTTCGTCTCCGTCGAAAACCTGTATATTCTCGCTTATATACAAGAATATTAATGTTGAATTGGCACTAATTTATTTACCGTGTACTTCGCTGCGGATTCGTCCGCAATGCAATTGAACTCTCGATTGGTGCCCCGCCTGCCCCGATAATTCGATACAACGTTCGTAGTTAACGACGGGAGGGTCCTCCGTCGTTTCGCCATCGTCTCTTGTACAGAGAGGAAGATGGGAAGGAAAGAGAGAGAGAGAGAGCCCAATGTTCGATATTCGGGAGTTCGTCCTCGTCGATCGAGCGTGTTATACAATGGACTACCCGGATGATTCGATCGAGTCATAAGCGCTTTTCTCGCTCGCTCGCTCAGGAACGAGGAAAGACGCGCGATAAGGCGAGAAGCGGACAAGGAGAGGCACGTGGCTGGCGAAAGAGAGAAAGAGAGAGAGAGAAAGAAGAGAGGTAGGCGCCTGCCGACGTCCGGATCGGTTCGAGAGAGTCCTTGACTTTTGGAATGCGGACCATTGGGGCCCGGGCACATCCAGGTAGTCCGGTGAGGAGGTTACAGTGCGAGTGTACTGCGCGCACGCACGCACATACACGTCGTCATGCGTGGCTGGATGCGTGCGTGCATGCACGTAGACGCGACACGCGTGTTCTCCTCGCCGCTGCGCCCCGGACCGACAAACCGATATATAAAAGGCTCTCTCGGACTGCAATTACGGCATCTGTGCGTCTCCCTCGGTCTGTCTCAAGTCGAATTTCCGTTTAGCTCGCGCCGGTAGACGCGCCTCGAAATTCGGTTAATCGCGAGCGAGACTTCGAGTGGGGACTTTGGGCCTCGTCAGTGTCGAATTGTCACGCGCACGCTCGAATCGAGAATCCGTGATGACAGTGAGCGCGGTACAATCTCTCTGCGACTCGTGCAAGCGCTGAGAAAAAGACTCGCCGAACGTTTAGCGAAATATGAAAAATCATCTGGCTCTGAGAGGAAATAATATAATTTAAAGAAGAATAACGCAGCCGGTGTAAGTTGAGTACGTAATGAGCCGAAGCACAGCTATTGTAGCGCCATAAATAAATTGAGAAGTGGTCTCTAAAACCGGTGAAAATTTGATGAGACAGTTTTAACTAAGTGATCCGGCTACTATATATTATTCTTCGATATACTCTTATATCTATACTATATATTATATACTATAATTCGAGACTATCTCACTAAATGATCGGCAATTGTAATTAAATCCTTTTTTCAGCGCGAGGCTGCGCGCGACCAGCCTCTTCTTCTTCTGACATCGTTCGATACATCCAGGCTAAATATATCGGTCTCTAATGAGGATATGGGTGCCCGATAAGAATGTACATAGTTTTCTCCCGTTATCACGGCGGGCCGACGACTCTAGATAAGCGGGCGCATCGTGCGCGCCCGACTGCGTCGATCGATCGATCGAAAGTGCGCGTCGACGTTTCACACGCCCTGTCCTTTCTTTTAAAACGCGAGTCCGGCGTGACCGCCCGCTGCTTCGCGCATTAGACACTGAAGTCGCGAGGGTTATGAAAAGAGAAGGGGGAAAAAAAAAGAGCGAAGTGTAAAGAAGAATGCGAAGAATGCGAGAAATTATCTTGGCGCGTTTATTTGCGCGTTATATCGCTCGTTGAGTTGAGCGAGTGCACCGCCAGGCGCCCAGCGATATACGACTGATCATATTTCTCACCCTCGCTAATTAACATTTGCAGGAAAAAAGGGGAGAAAACGTGAGATATCTCGTGAGATTTGCATAGCTCGATAAATCGCTGCGAAACGATCGATCTCGGCGACGGGGGCAACCGCGCGCGCGCGGGCTTCTGTGTTAACAATCGCGGGTGACATTGAAGTTTCTCGCGTGCGGCGGATTCAGAATCTACGTGCGCGGATTGTTACGTGAATGAAAGTGGCACTACTACTTACAATGAATCAGCTATTTTTGAGTCTAGTATGCAGAACAGGCCAATAAATATCATTCAAGGTTCGGCCTCTACTCTACATACGCGGAACGCGAGGCGCTCGCAGCATCGCCGCTCGCCGCGAGGCTCGTTTCGTAGCAAGCGCGATAATACTGTAAACGTGCGAAATGTTACACCGAGAGAAAAACAGAGAAACATATGAAAAGTTAAAAATGTCTATTTGTGAGTACTAACAACATATTTATTTACATTGATATACATATTTTTCCGTTGATAAAAGTTTGTTTCGAATAAGAGAGTGTACACATTTTCCTAAAACCGTATTTTTTTTTTTTTTTAATGAAAAAACCATTGTCTATCTTATTTAAATAAGAAAATCTAAATTTAAGTAAATATGTCGTCATTACTTGCCGAAAATATATCTTAAGTTTTTAGTATCATTTTTAGATTTAATATTTTGGCCTCCTAATTTCTGTCTATCTCCATCCTTGAACTTTTATTCATCTATTCTATTTAAAATCCCTATCTCCACGTCGAAACTTAACGAGAATTTTCTTTATTACCATGCGCGCGCAATATTATAATTAACTCGTTGATTGCCATGGGGGTCACACCGGTGACCGGCAATGCAATATTCCTACGTCTCACTAATTTACGCATGAAACGTAACCGATGCATGTAGCAAATTAAATATGCAGCTAATAGGAAACACGAAGCGTGATATCGAATGTATGCATCGTGAATTGCATTTATTTACTATATCCTTAATAATTCAAACTTCGTTTGAGCATTGAAATAATTCATGGAGGTCAGCGTGATAGTCAGCCAATTAATTAGAGCGGAGTTACCTAATTCGTACCAGTCATCGAAATCGTAAATCCTAAACCTCTCTCATCATTTTTTCTGCAATTATCAAATATGAGATTCAGTAGCAAATATATTAGATAAATGAGTAATATGAACAACATAACTGAAACTTGAGCGAATTGCATTGTGTCTTCTGCGATATGAATATCTTAAAAATATTTTAAGCAATAGGATTTTGGCAACTCGCCCTTAATCGATTACTCAAGACGAATCCGAGGGGCGACCAATTAATTCATTAATGCTTCGTGTCGAACGATTAATTAATTAATCGAACACACGAGGCAAATCCGAAGGATGACCACTCGCGTCGAATTTCGTCGTCTACGAGTGAGAGAGAGAGAGAGAGAGAGAGAGAATCTCCGGTGAGCCGCGCCCTGCGTTCTCCGATCAGCCGCGGGGTTCAGCGGGGCGCGGGCGAGGTCGTCGGCGTCGCGACGTGTACCGATACCGCGCGGCGACGCCTCAAGGCCTAGTTTTGTCTCGGTCGAATTAGCGAGCGAGAGAGAGAGAGCTCACTACCGTCGAAACGTCTGCGATTTTTGTGAATAACCGCGGCCACGTCATTGCGCACTCGCTCGCGCGGCTCTCGCCCTGCGTCCGACGAGTCGCGCGCGCTCGCAGGCACTCACGCATGCACGCACGCACGCACGCACGCGAGAAGCGGAGAGACACGCGCGAACGACCTTGCATTTGCTTTGCATATATACGACATGGCTTTGAGCATGGTCACACGGAACACAACCTTGGCGAGAGCATAAACGACCGCACCGGGCGCGAGAGAGAGAGAGAGGAGAGAAAGAGCGAGGAACAGGAGGATGAGGGGAGAAGGAAGAGGAGGAGGAGGGCGAAGCGGTGGAGAGTGGGAGAAGACAAGAGGAAAGAGGGCCGCAGGGGGAGGGGGAAACCCGGGGCGCGGATCCCCACGTCACACCACTTTCGGTTTTATCGTCGTATATCCGGTCACGGTGCGATTTTCTCGCTCCGGGATCCACCGTCAACTCGCATTCCACGCTCGTCCGCGTAATAAGCCACGCGTAGTACGTCGTGCTCTCGACGACGACGACGGGTATCGAGCGAGCCGGCCCTCGCGCAAAATTTATCCTGGCCGCGTTACGGTATTTTTATGTCACTTCAGCCGGTCGAGCGACTCTGTTCTAGCGAGCGGGAGTTCGCAAACGGTACCGCAACAACAGCGGCGTGGTCGGCAGCTCGTACGCGAGGACGTTGCGCAAGCGGCGTCCTCGTCGTGCGACGAACGATCGCGAGAAATCATTCTCGGCGAGAAAATCTGTGGATCTTCTCGAAAACCTCGCCGGCACGCGTCGTCGTTAACGCGTCGCGTACACGTACGGAGAAAATATTGTAGTAAAGATTACTACTCAAGTTTGTAGCGCTCTCAGCGCTCTGCCGCCCGTCCTATTTTTACCCGGACAGGTCCGGTTTTCCGAACAGTTATCCGGTTTTGTCCAATTCTGCCCGGTCTTGTCGAAATTTGAAAATTGAAAAGTAAATCCTCTTATATGACAAATGTAACTACTTTCCAGTGTTTGTATATTGAAAAAAAAAACATTCTCTACGATGAACTCATTATGGCGGGATAAGAAGAGCAAATTGTTATCTAAAAGTGTCAAAGCTGAGCTGATGATTCGCAGCTGGTGATTTAACTTTACTACGATATTTTTACCACACAATTTTCACTACGATATTCTTTCCGTGTACGTTTGCGCGTGTTCCCGTGTCCGAAGGGACCGACGAAACCGACGAACCCCGCGAAAATTTTAGTATGGAAAGGAAAAATTATACATTTCATCATCAATTATAATCATTTCCGGGTGGAAATTGAACACGGCCGCTACACAATACACAGAAAGGCCATACACAATTTTTCCTCACTTCTGTCTACACAGAAATATAATTCTCGCACAATTCAGAACCAGTTTTGTAAATCTATCTAACTAGGCCCTGATTGGGCCTAGCTAGCCGTGAGCCACAGGCCTTGTTAGGGACACCCACGTCAGTGCCTATTCAGGGCCTATTCACGAAATCCCATTCAGGATCTGCCTTTCTAGGTCATATCTAGGCCCACGAAGGCAGGCCTATTTTGGGGCCACCGCAGACTCGGGGCACGCCCCGATTCATTTCTCCCCGGGTTTCTGCCGCGTTAATGTCAGAATTGTACTGTACGATATTTCACATCGTATCTTAATTTCATATCGTAATTTCGCATCTTAATATCTCTCGTATCATAACATCATATCTTAATTTCACGTCGTATCTTGTGTATCTTTATATCAACAAAAAAGGTAATAATAACAGTGCGCGTAACGAGGCTATTATCGACAGCGCTGTGCCGGCGCTCGGTGCAAAAATCGATTTCCCGGCAACGATTATCTCACTGTTCGCTCTCTCAGCGGTCAAACACGCTTAATTATAACGCGGCGATTATTAACAGTCACAAATAGCAAGCATTTTCCTCATCGAACGTGTACACAAGCCATGCGCCTCGCATCGCCGGTCATTCGGAACGTCCGGCTTTTTGACCATTTCTTAGAGAGAAAGAGAGAGAGAGAGAGAGAGCCGGCGATCACAGCGCGATTAGTCGAGCCGGTGCGAATTCATGAAAATATGCAAGGCAAACGTTCTCCTCTCACCGATCAATATTATCCGGAATCGACAAACTGTCTGGCGGACGCGCCGCCGACTGGACGGCCGTTGTATGTACCTGCGTGCGTTATTTTGATCGGAAACCGAGTCGCGTTCGCAAAAAACTTCTCGCGAGAGAGCGTCGAAAAATCGGGCGTTTCGCGTGCCGCGGCCGGTCGCGCGCATATAATTAATGAACGAGGCGCTTTGCGCTCTCTCTCTCTCGCTCGCGGCAAGGCGAAAGCACTCGCCTCGGCGGTGGGATCTCTTCTCTCCTCGGGGTCGCGCGATACGAGCGGTGAATCAGCGCTCGGAATTTCGGCTAGGTTTGTGCGCGCGGGCGGGTGGGCGGGCGGGCCG